>NW_015176502.1:132283-141715 GCF_001447785.1 Gekko japonicus | reverse complement strand
AAAACTGGATCAGTTTTTTTCTGGGATCAGTGGCTAGTGCAGTACCCAACCGGGAGTACGTGTGGCTGTCATGTTGCTCTAAAATATCTGGGTACAGCCATGCTTTGCTGGCCTTCTGCACAAGATTAGGGTTTTTGTTTAGCTCTGCTGTAGCATAGCGCCGGATTAAGCGTGCTGCTACGTTCCACATAGCCAATAGCGGCGGCGGCCCATCGGTACCCAGAGTGGGCTAGAATCCTGGGACCCACAAATGTGCCTCCCTTGCTTTGGCTACTGCCAAGCCCCCTCCCCCAACTTACCACCAACGCCCCCTGTCTTCTCATCCGGCCCAGGGCACACACACGCGCCCCAGGAAAAATCCGCCTTCTGCCTCCTTCCTTCCTCCTGGCTGCCTGCTTTCACGCGTGGCCTTGGTGGCTCCACTGTGCATGGCGGCGGCAGTGGCAGGCTCCACTGCTTCGCCCCAGGGTGTGCGCGGGGGTGCCCCCTGACTTATTCAAAGGCTCCCCGAATAAAAAAAGATCCTGGCTACGGGCCTGCCATTCGGATAGGGGTGGGATGAAGCAAGAAGCGAAGGAAAGCAACAGTGGTGTGGTTGAGGGAGAACTGCCACCAGCCATGCAGGAGATGCCTGTGGCCTCTGCTGTGCATGCAGGTGGAACCAGGCTCCACCTTGAGACCCTGGAGACCCACTGCCAATCGGAGAAGGAAGTGCTGACCTTGGTGGACCGGGGGGGGGTCTGACTCCTCACATGCTCAGAAGCTGCAAGAGTGCTCTCTGTGGCTTCCCCACCACTCTTCCTACCAGTGTTCCCTATGAACTGAGTTAGCATGAGCTAGCTCACAGTTTTTTAGCCTCCGGCTCACACATTTTTGTCTTAGCTCAGGAAGGATGGCCCCAGAGCAAACTAATTTATGCAGTAGCCAAACTGCTCGCTCACAACTTTAATGCCAGCAGCTCACAAAGTAGAATCTCTGCTCACAAGACTCCACAGCTTAGAGGGAGCTTTGCTCCAGAGCAAACTAATTTAGGCAGCAGCCAAACGGCTCGCTCACAACTTTAATGCCAGCAGCTCACAAAGTAGAATTTCGGCTCACAGGACTCCTACGTAAGGCAAAGATGCACCCATCCTTCACGGACCATCCAAGTAAATGCAGAGTAAGGAGAGGAGGAAGCGTGGAAAGGACGAGCCCATCAACTCCCCCTAAATTCCCGTCACTTCAGTAGTCATCGGTGATGCCTGGCTGTAAAAGTACTGCATCGCCATTGCTTGTGTGCCTAGACACGGTGGCCAAGAACCATACCAGGAGAGAGAAGCTGATACACAGGCAAAAGTCAGGTCCACCATATGCAAACATCACACCCAACAGCAGCCAGCGCCTGAATGATACATTACGGGGGGGGGGGGGGGGGGGTTTGTCTGTGTTTTGCTACAGGCTGAACCTCCAAAATTATACAAATAACTGTCCACACCAATGTGCTGTGTTCAGAAGCGGCTCCTCCTATTGTCCCAGTCTTTCCAACAGAAAGCAAATATAGATATATATATATATGCATATTTATAATATTGTGACATCTTTGAAGCTCTACAGGAAAAAGAATGGGTTCCCATCCTAAAATAATAGGAACTTTAGTGCGATGGCACACCTGTGGTCCTTGAAGTCTGCTTGCTGTCTCTCTCTCTCTCTCCCTCTCTCGTTTTTTTTTTTGGCTGAGTATGCTTTCAGGCCAAAAGAGCAAGTGGGAATATGGCGCAAAAGGGCAATTGGTACTTAAAAAGGAGGATGATCCATTTCGTCAAGCCAAGAAGCCGGGCTTGTTGGAAAGTCTGGATAGCCCACGCTGCTCCCGGTAGAAATATCAGAGCTTGGGCCCCCAGCCATAGCCCTGAGTGTCTGGCCCACTCCCTGCCCTCCATGTGCTACGATGCCTAAATTATTGTCCATTGTGTAATCCAGACCATTGAGCAAAGGAGTGTGCGATGGAAGGGACGAGATGGAGGCTGGAGACTGTGGGATTCCGTAGGGGCTGCCGTCTCTCAAGTCCTGATAGGATTGTCCTGACCCGTCTATGGCGAAGGTGCCGTTCATGAGTGGTCCGCCAGCCACCTCACTCGCACTGCTGTAAATTCTGTTGTTGTGCCCGAGATCTGACAGTATTTGGTCTTCTGCAAAGGAAGCAAGGAAGACATGGTTTAGCAGCGAGGGTACTAAGGACCTTATCGTGCATTTGCCATGCAAGAAAGAAAGCATATTTTATCAGTCATTAAGTGCAGGTTGAGTCCACTGTCCCCCCAAAAGTACAGTGCCCTGATATCCATTAAAAGACAACGATAGACATTGTGTGTCGGATGATGGTTCCAGTATGCAAGGCTGTCCAGAAGAAAGGATTCGGTGGACAAAATTCCATGGCCCTGATCACAGTGGGTGGAGCTGGGTGCATCATGTGATTGACTTTCGTAGGGTGTTTGGGTTAGCTCTGGGGAGGCTGCTGAGCGCCCGGGGGGAACTTTTGTCCGAGAGAGCTGTGATAGCTCTCAGCTATGTGGCTCTTTGCTTGGAATTGCTGTTGTGTATATTTATTCCAGTAGATAGATTCAGGTGGGGTAGCCGTGTTGGTCTGAAGCAGCAGAGCAAAGTTTGAGTCCAGTGGTACCTTTAAGACCAACATGGCCACTAGACTCTAAACTTTATTCCGATAGAGTAACTCCTTATCATTCATTTCAGTTTGTAAACACATTCTTACTAAGCGTTCATACAATACTGACCCCCAGGGGTGATTTCGTAGAAAAAGAGGTGCAGGAGCTCATTTGCATAGTTATGCAAATGAGCTCCTCTACCTCTTTTTCTATGAAATTAGCATAACTTATTTGCATATGCCACACCCCCTGACGTCACCGGAAGTGTGTCTGAAGGCAACACCCACCGCTCAGGCTCCACTGGACTGTTTTGGATTGCTAGCTATTGGGCAGGGAAACATGCAGATCTGTCCTCGCAGAGGAGGGAGAGCTTGTACCTGAATAAAACTTGGTCTTAAAGGTGCCACTGGACTGTTTTGGATTGCTAGCTATGGAGGGGCTCTGCAGCTTACATGGCTGCTTCTTGCTCTGATTGAGGGCTGCTGGGAGCAGGGGGTGGGGGCTTGTTGCATGTGCCCACCCTCTGGGCTCTTTACTGCCGGAGCTCCGCTCCTGTGCGCTCCTGCAGGAAATGACCCCTGCTGACCCCCCATGTCCACTGTTCCACCCTAACCAGCAAAAAATTTGAAGCTACAGGAGTAAAGACAGTGTAGCTGTATGGATTCTAGTTGGAAACTGAGCATAAGGTGTAGGCCAGACCTGTACTCCTTGTATGGTACAGAAAATAAGATGGCGGCTTTAGCTTACCAGATAGCCACTTTTTTAAAAAATTTAAGAACGAAAGAGGGGGAAAGAATCGCGAGACTTCTGTGGTGTGGATAGCTAACTGTTTTCTTGCCTTTCCACCAGAATTGGAACGGCAGAGCAGCATGCCTAGCTTTCAAAGAAGACAAACATGCTGTTGAGTCGCAACTGATTCGTGGCAACCCCACCCGCAGGGCGTTACAGGCAAGAGACAAGCAAAGGTGGCGTGCCGTTGCCTTTTTCCCGCAGCAACCCCAGTCTTCCTTGGTGGTAACCAACTTATGCCGACCCCAACAATGGGCTTTCAGGGCAAATGAGAAGCAGAGCCATTCCGCCACTGCCTTCTTCTGCCGCTTCCTTGGTGGTCTCCCATCAAAGGACCGACCTTGCTTAGTTTCTGAGATCTGATGACATCTGACTGTACTATACAGTGCTGCCTTCCCTCCCCCCATTAAGCAACAGGAGGACAAAAAGGAGAAATGAACACTTTTGATAGATACACCTGGTACCTCTGTCCCAGTAGCCTTTTGTCTAGATTTCAGCTCTGTGTCTGGGCTGCCTCTTCTGCATTCACCTGGCATGCAGCCACCCGTCTTCATTTACATAATATTGAAAAGAGTGACTTCACTGATGCCCACGTGCTGCCCTTCAATTAATTCTTAGTGGAAATTTTGAAACTTTATAACTTTGGTGAATATCCGTTACATATTAATAAGCTAGTCAGGCCAAGGCCCCAGAAAATTTATGAATCTTAACAAAACATAAACTTGATGCAGTGTGCAAAAACACACACAAACCCCCCCAAAACTGGTCACAAACTTTAGAAATCTTCAAGGCTATTGAAACATCTATAACTCAGCCATTTTATATCAAACTTTTCTGAAGTCTGAGCAGATCACTCCACTCTCCCAGTAGATTCTCTGTGCTGCATCGCAGACTAATGGGACAAATTATTGATTTTGTGCTAAACTGAATTCTTGAGCATTATAATAATAGCGTGCTAAAAAAACTAATATGCCTTAACTGTGCAATTAAATGTGGAGATATTCAAATAAATGATTCTGCAGTTCCAAACCATAATCGCCTTGATCTAGCTCCCGAACTTTTCCCCACAAGCATAAACAAAAACGGTCTATATGTGATTCTCTTCACAGCTTCAACACCTGGGGCTGCACAAGAGGAGCCCCCTTCTGAAAAGAGTAAAGTGGGCTTCTCCTTGGGAGGGGAGGAACGGAGTCTGCCCCCGCTTACCAAACAACTCAGTGGTAGGATTTCAACTTTTATGGAAGCATCGATATCATCCTGGCTGCTTAATTCATTCTGCTTTGAAGCAGGCCAACTTACCAAAAAAGAAAAAAGAACGCACTAAATTCAGTAGGATCTCTGCATAAACGCACTGAAGATCAGGCTGTAAATTAGTTTTCCAGATGATTCTCGTTAAACCTTGAACAACTAATAAATGTGCAGTCTGGAGCTGGTTGTGAGACACATTAAGCTGAAACATTCACCCAATACAGAAAACCGTGGGCCATTTAAAATTCAGTCACTTAAGTGACTGAGGAAGAGAAGGGTCAGTGTTCCGGCTGACGCTGAGTCAAACAGCAGCAAACTGATTTATGCAATATAGCCCAATCGCTCGCTCACAACTTTAATGCCAGAAGCTCACAAAGTAGGACTTTTGCTCACAAGACTCCACAGCTTAGAGGGAGCCTTGGTCAGATGTCCCACGTTTAATCCTATAAGCCATACAGAGTTCCAGGGTTGGGCTGTGCTAGTCACCAGTGGCCATCACAGAAAACGGCAATGCTGGCAGTTTCCCTGTTGACAGTGCAGGCTGCGAGAGGTGCTCGGTGCCAGGAGTCATCTACATATATTGTCAAAGTCTTCATGGTGTTTCATGAAGCCAGTGTGGCGTAGTGGTTAGAATGCTGGAGACCCAGGTTCAAATCCACTCTTTGTGCTGAAATTAACTGGGGAGCCTTGGGACAGTCACACTCTGTCTGCCTAACTTACTTCACGCAGTCGTGAGGATAAAATAGAAGGGAAAGAAACTATTTATACTACCTTGAGCTTCTTGGGAAAAGGCAGGATAAAAAGAAGAAGAGATTGGATTTCTACCCCACCCTTCACTACCCAAAGGAGTCTCAGAGTGGCTCACAAACTCATTTCCTTTCCCTTCCCCTCCCCACAACAGACACCCTGTGAGGTAGGTGGGGCTGAGAGAGCTCTCTCGAGGACTGCCCTTGAGAGAACAGCTCTGAGAGAACTTGTGACTGGCCCAAGGTCACACTAGTAGCTGCATGTGGAAGAGTGGGGAATCAAACCCGGTTCTCCCAGATTAGAGTCCGCGCTCCTAACTGCTACACCAAAGTGGCTCAAAAAGGTACTAAATAAATCAATCAAAGCAGAAAATGGAGAGCACAGAAAGCATCATGGTTGTCACTTGAACAGCAAAAAGACCATCCGTTAACCCTCACAGAAGGCTTTGTACCTGCCCATTAAGGGAGGCTGAGACTACAGAGCACATGTTTTTAGATGTCCGTATTATAAGGTGGCACGTAATAAAATCACTCCACTGACTGAACAAATTTCGGTCTTTCCGAAAAAGCTAGACTCAAGTTTCTTCTGTCTGATAGAAACCCCCAAATTACCCGCCAAGTAGCCAATTTCTGTATGGTGATACTCAGATCATGGAAACTCTAAGGTAGCTAGTTAGATATCTTTGTTTGATATTAGATTAAATTTTAATTTGCTTTTAATGTGTCACTGATGTATCTTAAAATCTCGGAATATTGTAAAGGTGTACTTCTTTTTGTATGACTGGTCTAAGGACTGTAGAAATTAATTGATTGATTGAGAACCCTCACTTATTTTTCCTCCTCATTAATCATCTATACTAAACAAAACATTACGCATCAGGACTGACCAGGGCTGTCCATGGGCTGAAAGCCATTCAGCACGCAGCCATATTTCCCTGTAGCAACCTGATGATCGGAACAGTTTGTCCAAGCAACAAATAGCAATTCCATGTCAAATTATTCAGAGAACTGATTCTCCATGTGCACGGGGCAGCTTAGTAGAATATACACGGGGGGGGGGGGGAGCAAATCTCTGAATTTCTCCCCCTACCGCTGCATTCAGAAATCGCTTGTGGCCTGGGGTATCTGCATCTCTGTGCATTTATATTGCCCTAATCGACACAGCCTTCCTACCTATCCTTTTCAGTGAAGGACTCATCATGCATATGCACTGGAGCGGCTGTGTGCATTTGTGCACTGTGTCCTATTCTACACTCCATGTGGTGGGAGCGTGGCCTGTGACATTTGCAGGCCCAGATATCTGAGCCTGTATTGGCTTCAAAGAGCAAGTGTCCGTTGCCCCGTGAAGGAAAAACCAAAGTTCTCTAGCATTTTCCCTCCCTGTCCCCACTCCAGCCTACCTCGGAAGCTCAGCTCACTGTCACTAACCCCGCAGTCCTCCGCCGAGCTCTCTTTCTCGTGTTTGCTGCCTCCTCGGTTTCTCTTTACGCTCTTGTAGAACTGCCCCCAGCGGTGCCGCCCAGCGTCTTTCTTCAGACGTTTCTCTTTGGCCCTTCTGTTTTGAAACCAGACCTGTAGCCAAGGGGAGAGTTTTTTTAAAAAATGGTTATGGGAGGACAACCATACCTTGACAAGCCTTTATTGGCATACGTATATACATACAATAGGAGATCAGATTAAATATAGATCGAAAAATACAAATCCATATAGGGTAAAATTGGAGTTACGACGCAGAAAAACAGCCTGAAAGCAGGCCCTATAAGGCTTTGAAGGTAATTACCAGCATCTTGAAGCGAATCCGGAAGTCAACTGGCAACAAATGCAGTTGGCGGAGCACCTGCCGGATCTGGGCCCGCATAGCCGTTGATGTCAGCAGGTGCCCTGCCACATTTTGCACCAGCTGTAGTTTCCAGGTCAGCCCCAAGGGTGAGCCTACATAGAGTGAGTTGCAGTAATCAAGCCTGGAAGTGACCATTGTGTGGAGCACTGTAGCTAAGTCCTGGGGGGGGGGGGAGATATGGTCTCAGCGGCCTTATCTGCCTAAGATGGAAAAATGCAGACCTGGCAACTGCCGTAACCTGGGCCTCCATAGACAGAGAGGCATCCAGTGTTACTCCCAGGCTCCTCCTTGTCTGGGCCGGCACCAAAGGAGCCCCTTCCAATGTGGGGAGTCTGATATCCACATCCACACACCCCCGACCCAGGCACAGGACCTCCGTCTTCGATGGATTTAGCTTCAACTGGCTCTGCCGCACCCACCCAGCCACCGCTGCCAGAGCCTCGGCCAGAATGTCAGGGGCCGGAGACGGATGGCCGTCCATTAAGAGGTAGAGCTGGGTGCCATCCGCTTACTGATGGCAACCCAGCCCATGGGCGAGGGGGCACATGTAGATGGTAAATAACATTGGCGAGAGGATCGCCCTTTGCAGCACTCCACCTTCAAGTGGGTATCGCAAGGAGACCCTCTCAGCAAGCGCCACCCTCTGTCTCCGAGGGTGCATATTTTATATAGTAGCTTGAACAAGTAATTAATACTATGGATCAATAATCTGTTTCAACAGAGTCAGTATCAGGCCAACCAGCTCACCTGCACGACCCGCATGTCCAGTCCGGTCTCGGAGGACAGCTGCTCCCGCACGTGCCTGGCTGGTTTGGGGGAGTTTTTGTAGGCATTTTTCAATGTTTCCAACTGCTTGGCTGTGATGGTGGTTCGGGGCCTCTTCGCTCCTGCTTCCGAATCATCTGTAATAGAAATCTTGCAATTACTTTGGAGCACAGGGCATGAAACAAGCATGCAGGAAGGGAAGCACATGCATGCAATGGATTTTGACAGCACACAAGAATGAAAAGGAGGACTGACCCCTAGTACAGAGGAGATGGAGGGCCTTGTACTTTGCACTGTTAAAGTACTGAGTACTGAGATGAGTCAACGCCGTTGATGCGGGCTTTGGGGTATAGTTACAGGTTACCATCTTGACTTGACTCAATTGATAACATCTTTGAGCACTTTATTATTGTTGATAATGGTTGTTTTATGTGTGATTTTATTATTTTACTGGCCCATGCTGCCCTTATTTGTAAGCCGCCCAGAGCCCATCCGCGGGGAGGGCGGGATATAAGTGTAATGATAAATCAATCAATCAATCAAGGCCACTGGGCATACATGGTTCTGAAAGTGGCACCAAGGAATCGCAGCAACTGTACAGGTATCTTCAGCAAGATGTCCTGGCTAGCAGCGTGTTGCATGTCTGCGCCCAGGTTTGCCTCTGAATAGGATGTCAAATAGCCCTTTTAGTGTGTTATCTACTGCTGTGGTGGCTTTGGGGCGGTGGGGGAAAGGGGGGAGACTCTGAGGCATCCGCCTTCTGGACTGCAGAATATCCAGCCCCCCCCCCCCTCTGGCCTCTCTTAATATTCTGCATACCCCAACCACCCACAATCAAATAAGAAGGGGGACGCAAGATTTTAAAGTAAAGATCGGTAGCATGTAAGCTACATAAGGTTGCCAGGTCCTCTGTGCCCCCCGACGGGGGGTGGGAGGGAGCCCTCTGGGAGTTTTGCCCCAAATACGACAGCATCGCCATGTGGCGTTCCCAGCATGATGGTGTTACTTCTGCATGACATCATCACTCTGGGGACATTGTGCTGGGTAGCAGTGGGGGGGGAGCCTGCCAAATTGGGGACTTGGCCACTCCCACCAGGAGGCTGGCAACCCTAAAGCTATATGGATGCCTAAAGATTTCTTATTTGCAGGGGTCATTTCCTGCAGGAGCGCACAGGAGCAGAGCTCTGGCAGTAAAGAGCCCAGGGGGCGGGCACATGCAACGAGCCACACCCCCTGCTCCCAGCAGCCCTCAGTCAGAGCAAGAAGCAGCCAGGTAAGTTGCAGAGCTCCCTCTGGCCCCCCAGCCCAAAACAGTCCAGTGGCATCTTTAAGAACAAGTTTTATTCAGGTACAAGCTCTCCCTCCTCTGTGAGGACAGATCTGCACGTTCCCCCCACCCCCAATA
>NW_015176502.1:127400-132209 GCF_001447785.1 Gekko japonicus | reverse complement strand
AGAGCAGACTTTGCTTTTCCCCCCCCCCCCATAGCTAGCAATCCAAAACAGTCCAGTAGCACCTTTAAGACCAAGTTTTATTCAGGCACAAGCTCTCTCTCCTCTGTGAGGACAGATCTGCATGTTTCCCCCCCCCACCCCCCATAGCTAGCAATCCAAAACAGTCCAGTGGCACCTTTAAGACCAAGTTTTATTCAGGTATAAGCTCTCCCTCCTCTGCGAGGACAGATCTGCACGTTCAGTCCAGTGGAGCCTGAGCGGTGGGTGTTGCCTTCTGACACACTTCCGGTGATGTTGGGGGTGTGGTATATGCAAATAAGTTATGCTAATAAGTTATGCCAATGAGCTCCTGCACCTCTTTTTCTACTAAATGACCCCTAGTTATTTGGAAACCTGCTAGGTGTCGGCTGTACTTATACGTGAGGTAAGCAGAGACCCCTGTTTCTTAGATTTTCGACTTGGCAGACAGAACACAAGATGGAGAGGAACAACAAAGGTTTATTTAACAGAAAGTTAAAGTTTTTACTATGAATATGATGTGTGGTTAGCTTAAATGTATAAAGTAAAGCTGGCTCTCAAATAAAGTTGAATAATCCCTGAGGGGAGATTTGATTCCCCTTTCTTTGGACAGGGTACCTCAGCAGGTTCAAGGCCGCTCTACTCTCTCACAGAGCACCTTTCCGCAGAGCATACAAACACCAGTTGGGAATGACGGGCCCGTAACAGGATGCTTATTTGTCACACAATGATAAGCTTTCTTCCCCAAGCCCTAACTAAGAAGCCAAGTAAAAGCCACTGGCTAAACTGACGCTCCTTTCCAGAGCCACAAAATCCGTATCCAAAAGTTTTCTTAAAAAAGGTTTCTTTGACCTTTTTAAGCTGAGGCTGGCTCAAACCAACATAAAATCTTAATTTAAATTGGTGGGAAAGAATCAAGTTATGCTAAAGACAAGCAAATAGGGTTTTATTCAAACATAACAGAAATTGATAAAATACTGTTATATACTGATGAGAAATTGATTAAGAAATTATATGTAATAATGTTAGAAAATAAAACACAAGATGAAATAGTTAAAAACTGTGGTCCAATGGGCACAAAATTTGGGTCATAATGTTGATTTAGATCAATGGTCACAGGTATGGAAAAAATATAAAGTTTACTAAAGCAACTACTTATAAAGAAAATATTTACTCCAGATAAATTAGCAAAATTTTATCCTGACCAGTGTTCCCTCTAAGCTGAGTTAGTGTGAGATAGCTAATAGTTTTTTCGCCTCAAGCTCACACATTTTTGTCTTAGCTCAGGACGGATGGCTCCAGAGCAAACTAATTGGTGCAGTAGCCAAATCGCTCGCTCACAACTTTAATGCCAGGAGCTCACAAAGTAGAATTTTTGCTCACAGGACTCTACAGCTTAGAGGGAGCATTGATCCTGACCTACCGAATGATTGTTGGAAGTGCCATAAAAATGTTTGTTCCTTTTTTCATATGTAGTGGATGTGTGATAGAGTTAAAAAATATTGGTCTTGGATTCATGAATTGTTACAAAAATTGTTAAAATGTACTATGCCCTATATACCAGAATTGTTCTTATTGAATATATTACCAGAAAATTGTAAAAAGCAAGATGCTTATCTTATTATACATGTAGTGACAGCTGCAAGAATATTATATGCCAAATATTGGAGGAAGAATGAAGTATCTTCGAAAGAAGAAATCTTAAATAAAATATTTGAAACTGCAGAGACAGACAAATTAACTTTAATTCTGAGAGGACTAAACGAACAAAAATTTGAGAATACATGGTCAAGGTTTTATAAATGGATGAGAAAATACAATAAATAAACCATATGAACATACAACCAAATCAGAAGAAAATATTAATTATATTTTTAGCTACGAGCAAAGTTTTATTCAAATTTACTTGGTGGGAAAGAATAAAGAAGCAAAACATATAATTAGATATTGTATGAGGTAACTTAACAGGAAAAATAACGTGTTAAATGTAATCCCCAATTTATATGTATGTATGTTTTTGTTCTTTGTTGGTCTTGTACAAAAAATTAAAAAAAAATTTTTTTTAAGAAGAGGCTCAGCCCCCTCCCATCCAGTTCCATGGGCTCTGATTGGCTGACAGTCACTTGGATCCTCCCATCCAGTTCCATGGGCTCTGATTGGCTGACAGTCACTTGGATTTGCATGAGGCCTAAATCACAAGGACTGGCGACTGGAGGAGAGGCGGGACTGCCTGGGCTGGTAAATAAGGACCTGAATCGACCCATTTGGTCTTTGTGGTCATTTGCTGTAATTATTACTTTTATGGGCACGGGGAATATGCACACACTGGCCTGGCTGCCTGGGCTGGTAAATAAGGACCTGAATTGACCCATTTTGTCTTTGTGGTAATTTGCTGTAATTATTTTATGGGCACAGGGAATGTGCAAACACAGACTAAATTTCCTAATCCAGACTAAATTTCCTAATACCAGAAAGCAAATCCTCTGCCTGCCCCTTCCCACTGCAGCCCACCCGATCTCTATGAAAGGCTACTCCCAGAGGGACTCTGGGGACCCTGCAGAATGGCACGGGGTGGGGGGGAGGCCTGCAGCCGGAAGGGGGAATCAGGAGAAACTGCCAATTTAGCCTGGGTCCAGCACAATGGGCCCCCCTCCGTCCAACAGGAACATGAAGCAAGATCTTCCCCACAAACACAGCTTTGAGAAATGCTGTTTCATTGGCAAAACGTTTATGAAGATTTGAGTTGCCAGACTACCGCCCAGTCTCCACATTTCCCCCATTCCAGTTCCACAGCTGATTGTATTTACGTGGCCATTTCTGTTCACGCTAAACCTTCTGTGATCCCGCTGCTGCAGTTTAATACTTCCTGGAGGAAAGAAAATGAATGAATGCACATGCAATGCTGGATGCTTGAGGCAAACAGCAAAAAAATGTTGTGGTTATATCTCTTATTCCTTTGCAATCGACAACGGAATATAGAGAAGACTGTCCGTGGAAAAGGCATTTTGCTCATTTCTGCTTAGGAAGACGAACTCTGAAACTTTTAACTATCTGTACTCTCCCTTTAATGGTAGTTTCCTGGCTTGGAGGTATCCATCAGTAATTTGGAGCCAGATCGTACTTTATTTTGATTGTACAGCTTGCAGGGGTGCAAGTGAGCACGTGAGTCCTTGTGTAAAAAAGAAGCACAGAGCATGTATTTAATAAATACACAAGTTCCTTGCACTTCTGCTTTGCCGCAATTAAATGAACATTTGAAGTGAGCTTTTCACTGCATGTTAATTCTGCAAGTCTTTTGAATAATGGTAGTTCATCTGCTCCCTTGCCATTAAATCAAAACGTACAACCCACCTTCAATTCCAATTCAATTGCCAATGGGTGAAGGATTCATGAACTTCCAGTGAAAGCAACAACAGTTTTATCATCAAATTAGGGTTGAAGTTGCCAGGTTGGAATCTTTATTTCCCTGCTTATTCATAAAATTGGGCGCAGGCTTAGCAGCCCTTCTAACAGCACTGGTTTCTTTCACTGCAGGCCTTTGGAACTGGCCATAGTGCACTTTTTGAATTCATAGGAAGAAAACTCTGTTAATACCTGGCAGCACAAATGCCATAATTACAAATAGGTTTCTGCTGTGCATAGGTTTGATCCCAATTTCCACTAAGGGAAGGCACTTCTGTCAACAGAGTGGAATTTCCTGTGTTCCATCTCTTGCTGCAGCCCACTGATCATTCTGAAATGGTGGTTGTGGGGGGGACAGGACCTTTGGGAACAGAATAAGGGGCAGATCGAGGATCTACTACAGCAGGAAGGAATCATTACAAATTGCCCTGTTGCCACAAAATGCAATGGAGAGCCAACCCACTGTCTGTTGCCTTGCTAGCCAAATCTCTTGCTGCAGAAGTACCATCTCCTCCTCATCTGTAGACAGAAGCACTTCTCCCCGTGCTCCAGAATTCCCTGCCAACCTCTTTCTGCACAGCTCCGTAGTCTGCGAAGCCTTCACAGCACCAACGCTATCGATAGCACTAAGTCAATAATGGGAATTAAGCAATATTCAATCTGCGATCTCCCAGCCTTGCCCCCCTACTGCCGATCCCCCCCCCCACAAATAGGCATTGCATCACCCTAGCCAAATTGATTAGGTCAAAATAGAGTCCTTAATTAATGAGAAGTCAGGGCTTGTCAACATGAAATCCATTAAAGACCAGTTCAGTTTTAATTTCAGTCAGGCACCGTTTGGCAGTCTCTGTGGATTCATTAGCGTTTGGTGATCTATAGCCTCTTTCTGTCTCACTTCCCTCAACCCACCCCCAATTCTGGGTTTTTCACCTCCAGTAAATATTGGCATTTTAGACCTCGAGATGAAAAATGGTCGACTCTTTGGGTTAAGGGCCAGATTAAGCTGATGTGCAAGAGGCGACTCTGTTGCCGCTGGTGGAGCCGAGCCTGGAGTTGCTTTTGGCTCCTGATGTTCCTTCATCCCCAGCATCTTAAACTGGAGAAAGACGGCAGGGAGTCTTACAGCTCATTGCCAGATCCTTGAGACGCATTCGAGAGGAAATGGCTGAGGCTCTCTGACTGAGGCTTTAGGCACCCGCTGGATCCGATAGATGCCCAGGCCCCATGGAAAAGAGTGCCCCAGGACCAGGGGTCATTTCGTAGAAAAAGAGGTGCAGGAGCTGATTAGCACAACTCATTAGCATAACTCATTTGCATATACCACACCCCCTGACATCACCGGAAGTGTGTCAGAAGACAACACCCACCGCTCAGGCTCCACTGGACTGT
>NW_015176502.1:121889-127303 GCF_001447785.1 Gekko japonicus | reverse complement strand
GTAATGAATGTATGAGCTTGAGTCTAGAAAGGTATTGTAAATAGACCTATCAGAACAAAGGAAGTTCTGGAGGGAAGAGAAATGATTGGTCTTTATGTACTGCATTCGATTGGACCTTAGCTGACATGTGGGCATGGCTTGCCCTCCCCAGGATCCACCCCACCCCCATCTCCGGGAGTTTCCCAACCTGGATCTGGCAACCCTGCCCACCCCCACCATGGCCAGGGGGGACCTGGCAACCCTTACAAGCCCAGTGCTTGGGCTCTGGTAGAAGGAACAGGAAGGAAATGTTGCTGGGACAGCTACCAAAGTCCTGTCAGGAATCGTGTAGGCTCTGTCATTCAAACAAGAAGGGTGAAATATTTGATCCCACATCCCCATGGCAATGCCCAGCCAACCTCTGTGTACCCAAGATGCTCAAAATAATATAAGATAACAGTTCACGTCTGGAGCACATTTAAAGCCGGGAGGCACAGCAGCTTGTCTTTGTTCAACAAAAATGGCCAACACGTGCCACAGCTTCAGTGGTTGCAGGCAACCGGGGGCTCTGGCACAGGACAGCCTGCCCCCAGCTAGGGGGTATAGTTAGGTCTCCATATCTATCTCCAGTTTGTGTAGGGGTTAGGAGCGCTGTCTCTAATCTGGGAGAACCGGGTTTGATTCCCCACTCCCCCACATGCAGCTGCTGATGTGACCTTGGGTCAGTCATAAGTCCTCTCAGAGGTGTTCTCTCAGGAGCAGTTCTCAGGAGAGCTCTCTCAGCCCCACCTGCCTCACAAGGTATCTGTTGTGGGGAGGGGAAGGAGATTGTAAGACACACTGAGACACCTTTGGGTAGTGAAGGGCGGGGTATAAATCCAATCTCTTCTCTTCTTCTTCTACAGTGTTCCCTGCTCCCAAACCACCCCAAGGCACAGGGGGAACACACCAAACCAGCACTAGCTCATACTTTGGTTGGACAAAAAGGCTTTGCTGCTTGAGATTAGAGTTGCCAGCCTCCAGGTGGAACCCGGAAATCTTCCGGAATCGGAACTCATTTCCGGGTGACAGAGATCAGTTCCATTGGAGAACATGGCAGCTCTGAGGTGTGGACTCCACGGCATTATACCCCGCTGAGGCCCCTCCCCTCCCCAAGCCCCTCTCGTCCCAGGATCCCCCCCCCAAAAAAAATCTCCAGGTATCTCCTGACCCAGAGTTGACAACCCTTCTTGGGATGCCTGGTGTTTGCAGTGGTGCATCTGAGCAACTGGCCCTGTAATGGTGAGTTAGGAACTTATTCCCAGATAACTTGTTTTCCCTGCATCGCAGATGCACTCTCCCAAAGTGACTTGTGCACAAAAACACAACATCAGCCTTCCGGCGCACGGAGACCTACATCAGCCATTCCAGAAAGGGAGAGCCACCCGTCATTCAGTGAACAACATCCTTTGCTGCTGAGGGCAATGCTGGACTCATCACAGGCAAACCAGAGTCACAAACCTGCACAATCGGATTGCATGAAAAGTGCGTTTAGACCCCCCCCCCTTCTGTAAACACATGAGTCTGCTTCAGCCTGAACCAGACCAGACCCTTGGTCGGTCAAGGTCAGTATTGTCTACTCTGACTGGCAGCAGCTCTTTCACATCACCTGATCTGTTTTGTTTTGTTGTTTTTTAACTGGAGATGCCAGGGATCAAACCTAGAACCTTCTGCATGCAAAACAGATTCTCCACCGCTGAGCCAGGGCTCTCTGTTTCAGCTATGGATGCCAGCCTCCAGGTGAGACTTGGGGATTGCCTGGAATTACAGGGTTGGGGGTTTTTTAGTTGTAGTTTTATTTACGGCTGAAGCCAGCAATTGACATCACAGTAAATCTCCAGGCTACAGAGATTAGACCCCCGGAGAAAAGGGAGGGTGGACTCTATGGCATTGTAGCCCACGGAGGGCCCTGCCCTCTCCAGGCTCCATCCCCGCATCTCCAGGAATTTCCCTGCCTGAATCTGGCAACCTTAACCTCCCATTTCCCGCGAGTGGCCGGGGGGATCTGGCCACCCTGCACTTTGGTATCTTTTCACTTAGCACCCACCATTCTGCTTGGCCGTTTCATAATCTTCTTTGCAGACCAGGCGCCCATCTTCCATGAGGTAGAACTCGTCACCTGTGGCCAGCTGGCGGTTGCAGATGATGCAAGCAAAGCAGTGCAGGTGGTAGACAAAGTCCTGGGCTTTCCTGACCACCTGCGTGGGGGGGATCCCCTGCTGGCACGCTGTGCATTTTGTACCGAAACGCCTGCAAAAGAAAAAGGGAATGAGACAGAGCTGGGTAGAGGCTGCAAGGGAAAGGCGCGGGATGTGCTATTGAGTACAAAGCACTGCAGGGCTCTTTTTGTAGAAAAAGCCCAGCAGGAACTCATTAGCATAATAGGCCACACCCAACAGCAGAAACTCATTAGCATACTGGGCCACACCCCTGACAGCACAGCTCATTAGCACATTAGGCCGCACCCCCATGTTACCAGAAGTGTGGTCATCCAGCCACACCCACCTTTTGCTTGTTATTCTGTTTACCTTATTTGTTGTCAAAACCCAGGGCTTTTTTGTAGCAGGAACTCCTTTGCATGTTAGGCCATACTCCCCTAATGTAGCCAATCCTAATGAGTTTCTGCTCTTGGGTGTGGCCTATTATGCTAATGAGTTCCTGCTGGGCGTGGCCAACTTGGGAGCCAGCCGGAACTCCGTTCCTGTGCGTTTCTGCCCAAAAATAGCCCTGCAAAGCAGTGTTCCCTCTAAGCTGAGTTAGTTTGAGCCAGCTCACAGGTTTTTTAGCCTCCAGCTCACACATCTTTGTCTTCGCTCAAGATGGATGGCTCCAGAGCAAATGGATTTATGCAGCAGTCAAATCGCTTGCTCACAACTTTAAATCCAGCAGCTCACAAAGTAGACTTTTTGCTCACTGGACTCCACAGCTCAGCGGGAGCTCTGGGACAAAGTCTCACTTCTGAGGATTTCAGCCTTCATTCAAAGCAAAAGCCAAGATCCTGGCCGTGGAGACGGCCTTGGGAGTGCATGGCCCCTTGAACAGTCGGAAGTCAGAGAAGTTCCTGAATGAACTTTCTGGGGTTCAGATTCAGAATTTTACTATGGTCGCTAGACCAGCCATATACATACAGTTATACTAGAAGATTTTACAAACATACAGAATACAAAATGTACTAAAATTAAAAAACTAGAATTTAAAACCTAATTAAAATACAGTTTCCATAACCTCAGCGCCAGTGCACAAAATCTAGCTACTTGACAAGAGATCTTAGCGTTCTTATCGGATAAAAGACCACCAGGCCTGGCATTATCCAGCAATGGAGTAATGCTCTCCAAATGAGCCGCCTTATAATACTCATTACTTTTCAGGGGTTGGAGGTAGGGTTGCCAACCTCCAGGTGGGTCCTAGAGTCCTCCCAGAATGACAACGGTTCTCCAAATGACAGAGATCAGTTCCCCTGGAGAAAATGGAAGCTTCAGTGGGCAAACTCTGTGGTATCCCATAGATCCTAGGTGAAATCCACCCCCAATTTCCCCCTCTATAGGCATCGCCCCCACATCTGCAGGAACTTCCCAGGCCGGAGTTGACAACCCTAGATGAAGGTGAGGCTTCCGTTCCCTCGAACCTCCCAAAGATCAGCAAAAGCAGAATAAATCATATTTTTAAAATAAATGAAAACATGTGCAAAATTAGAACTGAGCACATGTGCAGAATCTGTGCAGGATGCAAAATTCTGCATCTCCTGGATTGCCCAGGAGCAGAATTTTAATTTGGGAGGGGCTCGAGGCGGACCAGCTCCGCCTGCAGCCAAAAACCAGTTAAAGGAATGATTCACCAAAATTAGCAAGAGAGGCCAGAAGAGTTTTTAGAGGCGGCCAGCCCTCAAAGCTGGGAGAAAGTGCTTGGGGAGGGAAGGGGCAGAGTTTAAAACAGCAATCAACCCAATTATGCATGACATTTCACACGGTGGGGCTTTATCTTCTTCAGTGGAGAGAGGCGAGCCTAATGCATCCGAGGAAGCTTTGGGTTTTAATGGACCTCTTAACTCTAGCCGGCTGAGCCTGTGCAGTTGCCCCCAAACAAACAGTCGGTATTTAGTTATGTTTGTAATCCCACTTTTCAGGCAAAAAAAAAAGCCTTTCAAAGCAGCTCATATCAATTAAAATGCTGAAGGCAATGCTGCCGACAGGTGCTGCATATAAACACAGATTCCCATGCTGGGCTGCGTCTTCAAGCCTACAAGCTCTATGGCTGAACACACAAGGGAAGGGGAGTGGAAGGAAACCAGAACCTCCAGGTGAGTTGCTAGTAGGTATTTCAGCCCTGTTGAGGCCACACTGACCTTTCCTTGCTAGCCGTATTCCTGCTTGAGATGGGCAGTGCATGCACTCCATATTTCATACTGATTAATACTATAATTACATGCAACAACCATAATACTGAAGAAGAAGCGGAGAAGAGATTGGATTTATACCCTGCCCTTCACTACCTGAAGGAGTCTCAGAGCGGCTTACAATCTCCTTTCCCTTCCCCCTCCCCACAACAGACACCCTGTGAGGGAGGCGGGGCTGAGGGAGCTCTTTCGAGGACTGCCCTTGAGAGAACAGCTCCGAGAGAACTTGTGACTAATCCAAGGTCACACCAGCAGCTGCATGTGGAGGCACGGGAAATCAAACCCGGTTCTCCCAGATTAGAGTCCGTGCTCCTAGCCACTACACCAAACTGGCTCTCTGATTTGGATGGCCCAGGCTAGCCCAATCTCATCAAAACTTGAAAGCTAAGCAGGGTCAGCCCTGGTTAGTATTTGGATGGGAGACCTCCAAGGACATCCAGTGTTACTAAGTGGAGAAAGGCAATGGCAAACCACCTCTGTCCATCTCTTGCCTTAAAAACCCCAGGGTCACCACAAGTCAGCTGCAACTTGATGGTGCTTTCCACCACCAATACTATAATTTAGTTGGGGCCGCTGATAGGATGATGCATGCCAGATTAACGTACAAGGGTCCCCACTCCAGCATACCATAATAACAGTACCTGGCACCATGCGCCTAGTATGTGAGCATCCCTGCAAACATGCCCAAGAAAGAACACATGCTCTCAAATATTTTTCGGGCATGCCTGTGAGTCCCTTTGTAAGGAGAAACTGGACTCCTGCCTGGTGTGGTGGTGAAGAGTGGTGGACTGTAATCTGAAAAACTGGGCTTGATTCTCCACTCCTCCACATGAAGCCTGCTGGGTGGCCTTGGGCCAGTCACACTTCTCTCTCTCAGAACTCTCTCAGCCCCACCTGACTCACAAGGTGCCTCTTGTGGGGAGAGGAAGGGAAGGCGATTGTAAGCAGCTCTGAGATTCCTTCGGGTAGAGAAAAGTGGGGGTATAAAAACTAACTCTGCTTC
>NW_015176502.1:117627-121466 GCF_001447785.1 Gekko japonicus | reverse complement strand
ATAAGGATACAGAGCCCACCATTTTCTCCAGGGGAACTGATCTCTGCCATCTGGAAAGCAGTTGTAATTCTGAGTGATCTCCAGCCCTCACCTGGAGATTGGACACATTTTACCTCAGAACAGCAAACTGTTTAGCATGTTAGAGGCAAAAGCCAATCAAGGTGCATATGCAAACGACCTCTGTGTTCCGAGGCAAAGGCCAATGAGGCTGCATATGCAAATAACCTCTATGTTCTGACTGGCTGTGGGGGGGAGAGGAACAGCAACCTGTTTAGAATGTTGGAGGCGAGACTCGAGCAATGCAGCCAGTGGATAGGGACAGATTCTGAGTGACACACCAGGGTGCCAACCAATTCCGGAGCGCATGGAATGTTCTAGAGAAGTGCCACCACCATTCGGCTTTTATATATAAGGGAGATAGTGCTTACCTTCGTAGTGCAAGCGGATGCTAAGCATCAGCGCTAAAGCCAGCTGGCTTCAGTCTCAAGCACAGCGAACCGTACACCACCACAGAACACTGGCAGAACACTGTGGCCATGCAGCAAACCAGCACTCCTTGCATCTGAGTTGCTGTGGTTCCAATGCAGGAAGTGACCGCTTATGGCCTAGGGCATCCAGCTGGAAATTCCTGGAGATTTGGGGGTGGAGCTTGGGGAGGGACCTTAGTGGGGTAGAATGCCATAGAGTCCACCCTCCAAAGCAGCCATTTCCCCAAGGGGAACTCATCTCTGTAGTCAGGAGATCAATTATAATTACAGAAGTTCACCAGGCCGTACCTGGATGTCGGAAACTCTATTACAGCTTGAAGGAGCCACAGTAGCTGCCGTGCCTTCCACCACCTGTCTCTGCTCTGTTGGAATACAGCAATGTCTTTGCATACAAAGAAGAAGAGGAAAGAAGATCCCACAGGGGGCAGCAAGCTACAGCTAGACAGGACTTTAGGTAAAGTACCTTGGCAGTGGAATGCTACTCTTAGGTTTTTCTTGTAGAACAGTCTAGACCCCGCCCCTCTCTCTCTCTTTCCTATCCACTTTGTTAGTTCCTAAAACTTTCTCTACCCTTAATCAGTTCAGTGTCCAAGCTGCTGCACAGGCACCCCGCTGACATGCTCCACCACTGCTCAGGTTTCCAGCGCTGGACAGAACACCACACAGACAAAAGGTGGCCACACACCTTGCCAGGGCTCTCAAGGATGCCCTGTGGCCCCCACCCCCTCACTGTGCTGCCTCTGGCTCACAGTTATAAGCCACACATGCCCACGAGCGTCTGCCAGCTTCCTAATAACTCTGGCACTTATTGGTAGGCTTTACCCCCTCCCCTTCATTTTTCAAAGGTACATCAAAACGTACCAAATGTGCACCTTCAACCAATAAAGACAGTGTGTGAATCAGCCTTGAAAGCCGCCTCCAGTGCCAGAGCATCCCTAGACAAGCTTGTGTGCATGATTTCCGGCTGGCACGCAATCTGCAGCGTCCGTCTCTTTTCCCATCAGAGATGGACCTCTGTTCTTATATACTGGGACTGCATAGACCCATAAAGGCACGCGACCGCTACATTAAGGAATCACATCTATTTTAAGCGCCGGAAAAGCAGTGTCAGAATGCCATAATTCAGCCACACTGCACCTTGGTTTTTATGTCCTGCCCTCCCAAACCTAAACCGTAGATAATTAAGCTGCAAAGACAGGAAAAGAGAACATAAAAGCAAAGGGGGCAAATTCTTCTCTCAGTTACTGATGACTGTTAACATGCCAATGCTGGCATTACTGTTAGCATTGCTGCGTGTGAGGGATTTGGGTGTGTATATAAGCACAATGGCCACCCGCTTCTACCATGCAGTGGCTTTTGAAGCTGCCCTGTGATGAGATCAGTCCTGTGAAATGATGTGACGCGCAGGGGTCATTTTGTAGAAAAAGAGGTGCAGGAGCTCATTAGCATAACTCATTAGCATAACTCATTTGCATATGCCACACACCCTGACATCACCAGAAGTGTGTCAGAAGGCAACACCCACCGCTCAGGCTCCACTGGACTGTTTTGGATTGCTAGCTATTGGGGGGGGGAACGTGCAGATCTGCCCTCACAGAGGAGGGAGAGCTTGTACCCGAAGGCGGGCTGGGTGGGGGGCTCTCTGCAACTTACCTGGCTGCCTCTTGCTCTTCGTGGCCTAACTGAGGGCTGCTGGGAGCAGGGGGCGGGACTTGTTGCATGTGCCCGCCCCCTGGGCTCCTTACTGCCGGAGCTCCACTCCTGTGTGCTCCCGCAGGAAATGAACCCTGGTGACACATGTCTATGAGGGCACCCCCACCCTGGCACCCCCGTGTTAGCAGAGCTTGCCAGTGGCATATCTCCAGACTCATCGGCATAGCTTTGGGATACAACCACAAATAGCCCAGTAGGCTTCAGGCTACTGATTTCAAGATTGGAAGAAAAGGTGTTGCCATAGACTGGTAAAAACGTGTTCAGGTCCATGGGGTCACGAAGAGTCGGACTCGACTGTGCGACTGAACAACAACAACCACCTCAGCGCTGCTAACAGGTAATTAAGTAGGATTTTAAAAGCACGGGCTTTGTATATTGAGGCACAGCTCTTTCGAGAGACGGGAATAAGACGGTCGGCACGACCTGTCCGAATAGAACGTCCTCTCTACGGCTGGGCCTTCTATCCGGCAACGTGGGAGTTAAACCATTGGACTTTATTGTGGAACTGTGTGCCCAGGCACAAGATGTTGGACTGGATATATAGTGTTCTCAAACCTACGTTGCTTTGGTGTTCCACTTCCTGAGACTGTGTCTCCTTGTAAGGTTTTTGTATAAGAAAATAATGTAGGTAAATGGGTTTTTTAAAAATAATAACATATGTTTTGTACAGCCCTTGGACTGGGTCCTCTGTAGTGAGCTAGCTTCGGGATGCAGCAGAGTAACTTGAAGATACGCCGGCATAACACTTGGTCACCATCCTCAGATCTTTCAAGCCCCTCCACCCCTATGAACTGACCTGCATCCTCCTTCCTCATAGACTGGAGTCAGACCAGGGTGGGTGGGGGCCTTTGGCTCCCGGGTCAGTGAACTCATCTCCCCCAACAGTTTGCCCGGCTCCCTCCCATCTTGGGTTTGAATCTATTTATTTATGTACTTCATTTATATCCCGCCTTTCACTCCAATGGGGACCCAAAGCAGCTTACATCCTTCTCTTCTCGTCGGCTTTATCCTCACAACAACCCTGTGAGGTAGGTTAGGCTGAGAGTGTGTGACTGGCCCAGGGTCACCCAGCGAGTTTCCGTGGCAGAGATGGGACGTGAACCTGGATTTCCCAGATCCTAGTCTGACATGTTAGCCACTATACCACACTGACTCTCTTTGTTGTTGTTGTTCAGTCGCACAGTCGAGTCCGATTCCTCGCGACCCCATGGACCCCGTCATGCTGGGCCCTCCTGTCTTCCGTTGTCCTCCGGAGTTTGCTCAACTTCACGTTTATTGCCTCAATAACACTGTCTGACCATCTCATCCTTTGCCGTCCCCATCTTCTTTGACCTTCAGTCTTTCCCAGCATCAGGGTCTTCTCCAGGGAGTGCTCCCTTCTCATTGGGTGGCCAAAGTATTTGAGCTTCAGTTTCATTGTCTGGCCTTCCAGGGAACAGTCAGGGTTGATTTCTTTTAGGATTGACTGATTTGATCTTCTTGCAGTCCAAGGGACTCTCAAGAGTCTTCTCCAGCACCATAGTTCAAAAGAATCTACTCTTCGGCGCTCGGCCTTCCTTATAGTCCAACTCTCGCAGCCATACAGGACTACTGGGAATACCATTGCTCTGACCATGCGGACTTTTGTTGGCAGGGTGA
>NW_015176502.1:114685-116821 GCF_001447785.1 Gekko japonicus | reverse complement strand
AATTTGCTGGCAAATTGAGTGCAGCACTTTAACAGCAGCATCTTTTAAGACTTTGAATAGCTCAGCTGGGATACCATCACCTCCACTAGCTTTGTTGTTAGTAATGCTTTCTAAGGCCCACTGCAGGATGTCTGGCTCGAGGTCAGTGATTATACCGTCGTGGTTGTCAAGGACATCGAGGTCTTTCTTGTATAGTTCTTCTGTGTATTCTTGCCATCTTTTCCTAATCTCTTCTGCTTCTGTTAGGTTCCTACCATTTTTATCCTTTATCATGGCCAGCTTTGCATGGAACGCTCCCTTGATTTCTCCAGTTTTCTTGAAGAGATCTCTAGTCCTTCCCATTCGATTGTTTTCCTCTATTACTTTGCATTGTTCATTCAGGAAGGCCTCCTTATCTCTCCTTGCTGCTCTCTGGAAATCTGCATTCAGTTGGGTAAATCTTTCCTTTTCACCTTTACCTTTTGCTTTCCTTCTTTCCTCTGCTATTTGTAAAGCCTCATCAGACAGCCCCTTTGCTTTCTTGCATTTTTTTCTTTGGGATGGTGGTGATTGCTGCCTCCTGTACAATGTCACGAAATTTCTTCCTATTGTTTACCCGAAAACTCTTCTGATTTAATTTCAACCCGTTGTTTTCTGTTCCGACCTTCTGAGGCAACAGAAAGCATATAATAGAAAGGTGATGGGATGGTATTAAGAAGTATTCTCAAATAAATACAGATGCAAGAATTGCCTGGGAAGATCAGACACAAGGATCCCTCTAATCCAGGATTTGGTTTCCAAGAGCAGTCGGCCACATGTCTCTCACAAGGTCACAAGGTAATGCCTAATTCCCTCTTGTTGATCCCCAGCACTCTGCTAATCAAAGGAACTCTACACCGCCTCCCTGGCTGGAAGTTCTGTTTTCGTGGTTAATCGCTGTCAATAGACTGTTCCGCTGAGAACACACTCGTTTCCCCAGCTACCGCACAAAACAGCGGCTAAAAAAAGGAACTCTGAGAGTCTGGTGGCTGGCAGACCTTAGCAGGTCCTGGAGTCTCTTGTTACAGAATGAAAACACAAGTTGTCCCATATGGCAAGACAAGGGGGTCACACGAACTGGATTTTTGCTCTTCAGAGGGGAAGGCCTTGTCTTTCGTGATTGGCTGTGCTTAAGGAAAGAAGCCCTTCATAAATTCAGCTCTGGTGTATATCATCAAAGGGTTGGTAAGTGGCTGAAGAGTGACTGATAGAAAGGGTTCCTGCGTAATTGAAAGGCCTGGGCTATCTGTCGCCTCAAGAAAGCCCAGCAAAGATTAGTTTTCCAAAGAGAAATGAACAGTGCAAAAAGGGGGAGGAGCCAAGTCCATCCTCTTCTTTTAAATTACTATATGTGTGCATAAGGGGTCATTTCCTGCAGGAGCGCACAGGAGCGGAGCTCCGGCAGTAAAGAGCCCAGGGGGCGGGCACATGCAACAAGTCCCACCCCCTGCTCCCAGCAGCCCTCAGTCAGAGCAAGAAGCAGCCAGGTAAGTTGCAGAGCCAAAACAGTCCAGTCGCACCTTTAAGACCAAGTTTTATTCAGGTACAAGCTCTCCCTCCTCTGCAAGGACAGATCTGCATGTCCCCCCCCCCAATAGCTAGCAATTCAAAACAGTCCAGTGGAGCCTGAGTGGTGATGTCAGGGGGGGTTGGCATATGTAAATAAGTTATGCTAATGAGCTCCTGCACCTTTTTTTCTACGAAATGACCCCTGATAAGTACATCAATTCTCAACTGACTTATGGTGACTCCCAAGAAGGGCAAGTCAGAAGCAAAGGTGGCTTTGCCAACGCCTTCCTCTACAGAGTCTTCCTCGGTGGCATTCCATCCAAGTCCTGACCCGGCTTAGTTTATGAGCTCTGACAACATCGGGCTCTGTCATACCATCATCCCTCCCTTTCAAATGACCGGCACATCTTAGACATGTACTGATGGACTACACAGACAGCCCCCTAATAGGACAAAGAGAGACTCTCCTGGAGCCAATTTGGGATGGCAAGAGGGGGGAGGCGACTGAAGCCAGTGTTGCCCTGCTTCATGGCCCCAATCTGAATTGGTATCCTGAGAAGAGGAGAAGAGAAGAGATTGGATTTATACCCCACCCTTTATTACCTGAAG
>NW_015176502.1:113222-114665 GCF_001447785.1 Gekko japonicus | reverse complement strand
TTGTGGGGAGGGGAGGGGAGGGGAAAGGAGTTTGTAAGCCGCTCTGAGACACCTTTGGGTAGTGAAGGGCGGGGTGTAAATCCACTCTCCTCCTCCTCCTCCTCCTCCTCCTCCTCCTCCTCCTCTTCTTCTTCTTCTTCTTCTTCTTAGGTAGGTGGGGCTGAGAGAGCTCTTGACAGAAACTGCTCTTGAGAGAACAGCTTTGAGAGAACTTGTGACTGACCCAAGGTCACACCAGCAGCTGCATGTGGAGGAGTGGGGAATCAAACCCAGTTCTCCCAGATTAGAGTCCGCACTCCTAACCACTACACCAAACTGGCTCTCCTGCGCATCAGGGAGATGAATTCCCTGCAGCATGACATGTGACTGATGATCTGAAAGGGTTGGGGAACCCATCCCCGACCCGTAAAACAAGGTCTTATCGAGTTTGGCCCTACCTGCGCATCACAAAAGCACAAGGAGGAAAGACTGCTAATATCCTCTGAGGATACATCATGACTGGCACCTGTTGTCCACTTTTACCTTATACACACTTTTTGGTTGTTAAAAAAATAACCTGACGTGTTGCACAGGATACGGTGATGAGAGGAATCACCACAGAAGAAAATCAGCACAGGTCCCTGAAATGAACAGACCCCTTCCCCAAACTGTCGTGGAGAGAAAAGTAGAGGCACCTCCTTGCAGGAATCAGTGTGATTTGGGTTCCTGAGAGGATAGCAAAACCCAAACAAGTTGCATTCTACATCAGCCTCCCATTTGCCCACACCGTGTGTGGGGGGAAAGTACCTGCCCCTGGCGGCCCCAATTTCCTCCCCCCCCCCAGGAACTGAGTTGGGAGGGAAGGTGGCAGGGTCTAGCCGGATCTTGTCAGGCTTCAGAAGCTAAGCAGAGTCAGTACTTGGATGGGAGGCCACCAAGGAAGGCTCTGCAGACGAAGGCCTGCTTCTCACAGCCCTCGGAAGCTCCTTGCTGGGGTCGCCATACATCAGCTATGCCTCGATGGCACTTTTACACCTGCGCAAACACAGGAATGGAGGCATGAGTGAAAAAATGCCCACCACACATTGACACTCTAGGAATTCCCCCCTGGTCTCTGTGGCAAGGACAGTAGAGAATAAGGGAGACAGACTACAGTGTCATCCAGCGGTTTCTGCACCCCCCAGGCAACTCCCCCAAATCACCCAGTGGGAGCCCTCTTTCTACATGGCTTCCTGTTTTACTGCCTACAGCCCAGTATTCAAAGCAGACCCAGCTGAGCTCTGAGCAGGAGCAGGAGACAGAGCTGCTAGATGGGTGAGTGTTTTTTACTTGCTTTCAGCTGAGGGGATTCAGCTGAGGATATTGTGTGGGAGGACTGTGTTTGGGAGTGTGTGAAAGTGACTAGAGTTGTTGCAGAGTCCTGGCTGCTTGAGAGAGGGAGAGGAAGGGGCATTGTTTGACTTT
>NW_015176502.1:92791-109121 GCF_001447785.1 Gekko japonicus | reverse complement strand
ATCTAGTCCAACCCCCTGCACTCTGCAGGAGCCGAGCCGAAAGAGAGCCCTACAACATACCCGAAAGAGGGTCGTCCAGCCTCTGCTTGAAAACGTCCAACGAAGGAGCATCCACCACCTCCCAAGGCAGACTGTTCCACTGCTCAACCACTCTTACAGTTAGGAAGTTTCTCCTGATGAAAGATGGTCATCCAGCCTCCACTTGAAAACGTCCAGCGAAGGAGCATCCACCACCTCCTCCCGAGGCAGACTGTTCCACTGCTCAACCACTCTTACAGTTAGGAAGTTTCTCCTGATATTTAGCCGGTAACGACTCCCTTGTAATTTCCACCCATTAGATCTAGTCTTGCAATCCGGAGCAAGAGAGACTAGATCTGCTCCATCTTCTACATGACAGCCCTTCAAATACTTGAAGACTGCAATCATGTCCCCTCTAAGCCTTCTCTTTCCCAGGCTAAACATACCCAACTCTTTCAGCCTTTCTTCCTAAGACTTGGATTCCAACTCTCTCACCATCCTGGTTGCTCTCTTCTGGACACGCTCGAGCTTGTCGACATCCTTCCTAAAATGTGGTGCCCAAAACTGGACACAGGACTCCAGGTGAGGCCTGACCATGGCAGACTATAGTGGAACTACCACCTCCCGTGATCTGGACACAATGCTTCTGTGAATGCATCCTAAGACTGCATTCGCTTTCTTCGCAGCCATATCGCACTGCAGGCTCATGTTTAGCTTGTGATCAACCAGAACACAACCAGCTTCTGGATCAGGCTGCAATACCCAAATATGGACATGACGTGTTCTCGAACCCGAGGTCCCCATGGTCAGGGAACCATGGACCATAAAATAATGGACAGCAGGTGCTGTTGAGCAGACCAGAAAGGGGCAGAGTTCTGGACTCCTGGTATTTCCATCAGGCTTCATAACTCAGGATTGAACAATGGCTAGAGGGGATGGTGCTGTTCTCTGTTCCCTTATGGGCTAGAGGTACTCAAACACTCACCCGTTCGGTTCACATCCTGTTCACCGGTTGGGAACAGGGAACGGGTTTTCCAGTGACGGGTTTGACGGCTCATTGACTCGTTCAGCCGGTTGCTTCACAGTGTTCCTTCCTAACTATGCAGTGCAGCTCAATGGGGTTTTCATGCGCGTGTGTTCTTCTCACACAGGCTGATTGAGTTCTACGGCTGCCGCCCTCCCCCCCCGCACGCTGTCCTTACTGCATAACAATCTGCTCAGCGGGCGATTGTCTAAACAGACAAATCACGCACAGATCGTATCAATCAGTCATAAGTGAATGCTTTGTTTAAATAGAATCCTGCCCATCGGTGTTTGTCCAAGTGGTCCCTAGTGGTGCCAATGGCTGCTGATAGGTTTGAATTGGCAGCATCTTTGCACATGTGCAGTTTTTTTTAAAAAACAACAACAACAACAACAACCCGATGTAAGGAACTTTTTAGCAGACATCCACAGCTTTTCAAGCACGACTGCTTGGCTCACATCTGAGCAGCACCTTTGCATACGGTAAGTTCGAATGACAAACATGTTCATACCAAAATTCACAGAATCCCTACTGTGGACCTGAAAAGGGCTCTGAATACAGCACAGCTCAGTGAAGATCACTACATTCAATCCCAGCCTCTGGCTTAGGGTTGCCAGCCTCCAGGTGGGGCCTGGAGATCTCCTGCTTTTTCTACTGATCCCCGGCTGACAAAGATCAGCTCCCCTGGAGAAAATGGCTGCTTTGGAGGGTGGACTCTATGACCTTGTACCATGCTGAGGCCCCTCCCCTCCCCAAACCCCACCCTCTCCCAGATCCACCCCCAACATCTCCAGGTATTTACCAACCCAGACCTGGCAACCCTACTGTGGCCTGAGCCATTAGCTTTCCTGCTTCAGCTTCAGAGATCATAACAGGCCATCTCTGCAGCCCTGGCTCCCTCTGCAGGGACTCTGCTGGCCAGGGGTCATTTCGTAGAAAAAGTGGTGCAGGAGCTCATTAGCATAACCCATTAGCATAACTCAAGCTATTGAGGGGGGGGGGGAACGTCCAGATCTGTCCTCACAGAGGAGGGAGAGCTTGTACCTGAATAAAACTTAAAGGTGTCACTGGACTGTATTGGAGCGGGGGGGCGGGGGGGAGCTCTGCAACTTACCTGGCTGCTTCTTGCTTTGACTGAGGGCTGCTGGGAGCAGGGGGTGGGGCTTATTGCATGTGCCCGTCCCCTGGGCTCTTTACTGCCGGAGCTCCACTCCTGTGCGCTCCTGCAGGAAATGACCCCCGCTGCTGGCCAGCCTTCCTATCTCTTTTCTTGCCTCCTTTCCTGGCCAAGACCTGACATTCTAGTTCCCAAGGCCATTCCCCAAACCTTTCCCACAAACTCAAACCCCACACACTCCCCCACTTGGTAGCCAACCAACCCTCTACCAGAATCCTTCAAGCATAATGATTACCCTTTAATAATCCTTTTTTTTTTTGCTCCCCCCCATGAAAAATGTTCTTCTCTTGTAAAAAATTTAAAGCCCTTGTTCTTTAATGGCACCTGTCAAGACTCTTGCGACCATCAGGAAATGTGGCTAAGTAAACATGCCATTTGTTACTGTGGGCAGCCGCAGCAATTGCTGGACATCAGATCAATCAGTTTTTAAAAGGCAAATTAATAAAAGGGTACCTGGCGGCATCAACACATTAACAAGGGGAAATTAATTCCGTTCCTCCCATAACGAATGCCCCTGTGAGTGAAACAGCAGGCGCTAAAGAGAATTGTCAGCTTCAGGCTCGAATCCTGCAGCATTTGGCAACCTCAGGATTTGCAGGGAATTGTGATGTGGCCAGAGAACTGTGCGACTCGAAAGGGGCCTCATTGCATGTTGCATTTTTAAAGTGACTAAGGAAGGTGTGGATGCAACATACGTATGTTTGCAAATATGTGTCTCCACTTAAGAAACCAGTATGGGTGGTTGCTCTTTGCCCAGGGAAAGCTTAGCCACAAAGCCAGATTTCCCCTACAAAGTATGTGAAGCAATAACCTTTGGGTTATAGTTGCTGAAATCCTATTTTGGGGCTTGCAAACAATGTGGAAGCAGGCACAACATACACAGTTCCAGGAAGTGGGCAAATGTGCCATTCCAAAGAGCATCTGTGCAGTTCCAAAATCTGAGTCATGCATTGCAATGTCCACATTGACTGATAACAATGTGAAGAGCAAACTGCCGGGGCTCATCTATCACCCCAGACATCTCCATTTCTATCTATCTATTTATCCCCAGCCTGCTCTGACTGGGATGGCCCAGGCTGGCCCCATTTTGTCAGATCTTGGAAGCTAAGCAGTGTTGGCCTTGGCCAATATTGGATGGGAGACCGCCGAGGAAGTCCAGGGTGGCGACGCAGAAGACCTCTGCTCCGCTCTTGCCTGGAAAACCTTACATGGTCACCATAAGTCAGCCGCGACCGGATGGCACCTTCCATCACCACCACCACCACCACCACCACCACCAGTGTTCCCTCTAAGCTGAGTTAGTGTGAGCTAGCTCACAGTTTTTGAGCCTCTGGCTCACACATTTTTGTCTTGGCTCAGGAAGGATGGCTCCAGAGCAAACTAGTTTATCCAGCAGCCAAATCTCTTGCTCACAACTTTAATGCCAGTAGCTCACAAAGTAGAATTTTTGCTCACAAGACCCCACAGCTTAGAGGGAACATTGACCACCACCACCATTTATACCCTGCTTTCCTCTGCGGTGGCTCAAGTGGTTAAGACGCTGAACTTCAGGCTGTGGAAGGTCAGTAGTTCAGCAGTTCGAGACCCAAGTTGCCACATGAAGGAGTGAGCTCCCATCTCTAGTTCCAGCTCCTGCCAACCTAGCAGTTCGAAAGCAAGAAATTGCAAGGTAACAGCGTTCCGTGCGCCTTGGTGTTTAGTCATGCCGGCCACATGACCACGGAAACGTCTTCGGACAGAGCTGGCTCTTCGGCTTTGAAACGGAGATGAGCATCGCAACCCTAGAGTCAGATTCGACTTGGGGGTGGTGGTGGTGGCGGGCAAGTAATTCTGTTTTTGCTTTAGAAAATCCCAAGCAATTGATGGCGTACGTGTAGAATATACAAACTATAAAGATATGCCACCAGGGGAGTGTATAAGCGTAAGTGTAAAGCAACTAAACGAGAAGGATCAAGATTCTGAAACGACACGGGCAGGCGCTAAATGAAAATGCAGGCAAATAAATGGACGGCCCAAACGAAGATGTTGAAAAGCGTTTTAAATGCCTTTAGTTAAAGGTTACGGCTCGGCTGTCTTCCAGAGAATGGAATTCTCATTTTCTTTCTGAAAGCCCGAGCCTTTTCTGACCTAGAAATGTTTCCAGTAGAACAACCATCCAACCCAGGGGCATTAGGAGCAAGAGAAAACTTGCAGACTGAAAAAACTCCACAAGGATGGGTTCCAATTTCTCTCTCCCCCCCCTCTCTCTCCCTCCCCCCTCTCCCCCTGCCCCACTGGCTCCACAGGTAGACCTATTACAATGGCATCTCCCAGTTCAGTTCCAAATTTTCCTTTAAAAACACACACACCCTTGGTCTAAGTCAAATAGCACCTCTCAGATCAACCTATTTTAATAATGAAAAAGAGCAAGAGTCCAGTAGCACCTTAAAGACTAACAAATTTTGTGACAGGGCAGGAGCTTTCGTGAATTACTGTGCTCACGTCTTCAGATACTTCTTCAGGGACCTGCAGAAGCGAGCAGTGACTCACAAAAGCTCCCACCCTGCCACAAATTTTGTCGGTCTTTTTGAGATTTAATTTTTTTTTTTTATTAGGGGAATAAAACAAGAAGACATACAAAAAAGAATTTAAAACCATACACAAAAATGAACACAAAAAACAAAACAGACATAAAGATCGGGGAAGGAAAACATGAAAGACTTCTGATTTTCTCGACAACAAATAGTTTTGATAACATTTTCCTTGCTTATACATACAAACAAGAACTCTCTCCTTATTTCTTTCTTATTCAGAAAAACCACATATCATCAAGTCGGCCTTATCTTTTTTCATGCAAAAAGTCAAGGAGGGGTTTCCAATCCCTGATAAATGAAGAAATTGTCTTTTCCCTGAGCAATACTGTAAGTTTAGCCATAGCTGCAAAGTACAGCATCTTCTCCAGCCATTCTTCTACTGTAGATATTGCTGAACATTTCCATTTCTGTGCGTAAACCATTCTCGCTGCCGATTTTGCTAGTCTTTACAGTGCTATTGGACTCTTTTTTCCACTGCTACAGACAGAGTAACATGGCGACCCATCTTGATCTATTTTAATAATAAGCAGACAGAGGCATCCCTTCCTCACCTAAATCCCTGCACCAGCTTTCCATGCCTTTCTGCATCCCAAACTCCCTTACTGTCATGCTGAGTCCCTAAACTACAAACAACACCCACCAAGGGAAGACCATCAAGAATTCACAACTATGTTCAAAACTATATATCACATTCATCGAAATACAAAGAAGGGTTAGTGGTCACAACCCAATAGAGTATACAGACATTGATCCAACAGATTGCTCATAACCAGGGGTCATTTCCTGCAGGAGCACACAGGAGCGGAGCTCCGGCAGTAAAGAGCCCAGGGGGCGGGCACATGTGACAAGCCCCGCCCCCTGCCCCCAGCAGCCCTCCGCGCAAGAAGCAGCCAGGTAAGCTGGAGAGCCCCCCCCCCGCCCCCCGGTCCAAAACATTCCAGTGGCACCTTTAAGACCAAGTTTTATTCAGGTGCTAGCTCTCCCTTCTCTGTGAGGACAGATCTGCATGTCCCCCCCCAATAGCTAGCAATCCAAACAGTCCAGTGGAGGCTGAGCGGTGGGTGTTGCCTTCTACCACTCTTCCGGTGATGTCAGGGGATGTGGCATATACAAATAAGTTATGCAAATGAGTTATGCTAATGAGCTCCTGCACCTCTTTTTTCTATGAAATAACCCCTGCTCATAACAAACATAGTTCAAAAAAAGAGAATATATTCAAAACCAACAGTAGGCTCTTCTGTAATCCCATACATAGATAGTGTCCATAGAGCTCCAAACAGAAAGCACTGTAAGTGCAGCAGAAGACGCCCACTGTGGAAAGAATAACCACTGGACGCCTCTCCCAGGTATAGATCGAGCATTTCAGTGATCTTCAACAGTAGCTGCTAAAACCCGACAAGATGCCTGTCAGTAGTAGGGTTGCCAAACCCCCCAGTTTGCCAGGGGTCCCCCATTTGGGGGGGGTTCTAGCCAGGGGTCCCCCACCCCCAACACCCACAGCCACCCATCTCTCTCCCTTTAAGGGTGTGCAACCCGTGTTTCATTCCAAGCGCGAACTCTGCAAGCTTGCAGGGAAAAGCCAGCTTCGTTCTTAAAAGGGAAACACAGCTTCTCTTAAAGGGGAAACGCCGGCTGCCGGCTACTTTAAGTGCAGGGAACTGCTGTTTCTGGAGATCCGGCGCACGGCCGGGTGGGGGTGGGGGCGGCAGACTTCCCCAACGTGACGTCATCACGTTGGGGATGCCCCACCCCTTCCAAGAACGCCCCCAAAGTCCCCCGCTGGGGGTGGAAGATGGACTTGGCAACCCTAGTCAGTAGGGTTACCAGTTCTGGTTTGGAAAATACCTGGAGATTTTGATGATGGTGCTTGGGAAGGGAAGAGACCTCAGCGAGGTATCAAACCACAGAACCCATTCTTCAAGGCAGCCATGTCCTCCAGGTCGTCTGGAGATTCACTGTAATACTGGGAGACCTGTTGGCAACCCTATGCCTGTGGGCCCTTTTGGGTGACCATCCGACCCCTTTCCTGGTGCCCACCAAGTCTTTTTAGAAGAAGGCGGGGCTTTTGCCCAGCAGGGTTTCTGGTAACCTGTGCGTAGGGAAGAAAGTATTTTAAAACAATGCGTTCATACCTCTGTGTATTCAGTCACATTCTAGCATGGCCAAAACCCATGGATAACGCTATGCAAATTAAAGGGGAGGAACAGGCCGAAAGGCTGTGGGGCTGAATGGCTCCCACAGGAACTAAACGTGCTGCAGTCAGGAGGCGATGCATGGGGAGAACCTGCCCCAGGTATGCAGTGCCGTCAGGGTCTGTCACGGCTCAGGTGGGGTGTCACCTGACGCTGCCACCACTCTGGATTTCGGTTCCCTTGAGAAGGCCCAGAGTACCCTCCCAAGACCTTCAGACCTCCCTTTTGGCCGAATAACAGGCGTGAGGACCAGGCAGAGTACAACAAGGAAAAGGTTTATTTTATAGGAGGTCAAACAACAAGAAGGAGCTGCGGTGGCTCAAGTGGTAAAGACGCTGAACTGCAGGCTGTGGAAGGTCGGTAGTTCAGCAGTTCGAGACCTGAGTGTGCCACATGACGGAGTGAGCTCCTGTCTCTAGTTCCAGCTCCTGCCAACCTAGCAGTTCGAAAGCAAGAAATTGCAAGTAGATAAATAGGTACCACTTCGGTGGGAAGGAAACAGCGTTCCAGTGGAGCTTTTGGGCGGGAAGCCAGTTTTATGGAAGTCTGGAGCCAGTCAGGCTGTCGGCTGGAGACTGCAGGAGGCAGAGAGGCCATGTTGGGAGTGGTGCTACTCTAACTTCCTCCAATGAAAGCAAGTCGTGTGCCTGCCCTGCAGACCATCTAGACAGGGTAGGTGTAGTGAAGGGAGAGAGATGGAGCGATTTATGATCCACCTTTATTTTGACTCTTCAGTTCACTGTTGATAGGCCTGTATAGAGTTGAGTGTTTTCAAAATAAATCCTTTTACTGTTGACCCTGAGAAGTCCCTCTGTACCACATAGTTCCCCAGCTGCTTGGACACGCTAAGTGTGGGTTGGGGACTCCCTGAGGAGGAGAACAAGGCAAAATGGCCAGTTGCCAACTCTCCAGGGGAGCCCTCCTGCTGCTCCAGCCCTCCTCTTTTCCTATTGGTCCATTTTGGCTCCAAAACCTCCCAGGGGCTTCTGGGAGCTGTAGGCCCAGCCTCACTACTGCTAGCCAGGATCTCTGGCACAGCCCAGATTATGACAGGGTCAAAGACCAGCCTTTACCTCTTACCAAATGACATCTAGCAATCTGGCACTGCAGTACGGGTCAGACTTAAAGTCGGAAAGACTTGCCCTCTGTCCCTGATACTGTACGACCAGCCTCCTCCAGGTGGCCAGTGGGTATACGATGCTCTTCTCCGGGGTCCTTGCAATAAAAGGCCCTCCCACCACACATACACCCTCCCATCACAGTGACGGTGGCATTAGTTGTAGGGAGAAGTCAAGCTCATAGAATGTTGTGGGTTCCGTGCTATGCTCCTGCTAAGCCGTGGAGTCTTGGGAGCAAAAATTTGATTTTGTGAGCCCTCCCCCTCCCAGCCCCAAACGCCTCGTGGGGACAGGACCTAAGTTTGCTCTGGAGCCGAGCCTCTTCCTGAGCCGAGACAAAAAGGCGTGAGCCAGAGGCTAAAAAACTGTGAGCTAGCTCACACTAACTCAGTTTAGAGGGAACACTGGCCATGTTCAGTCTCTGGCATCTCCAAGGATGGCCTGGGTCAGAGGTCGCTTGCTCAAAGAGAGGATCTGACAGCTTGCTAACTGGGACTCCACTGGGGCTCTGATCCAGTATAAGGCAGCTTCATACATGTCCATAATCAATAATAGCGAGGGTTGCCCGGTCTCCCTGGCCACAGGCGGGGGGGGGGGGGTCGTGGGGTTGCCAGCTCCAGGTTGCGAAACTCCTGGAGAGTTGGGAATGAAGCCTAGAGATGGAAAAATTTGGGGAGAAAATGGTTTTTTTCTGTTTTTTTCCTGAAGCCTTTTTTGTTTTTTTCCAAAAAAATGGAAAAATTGAAGAAGAAAAAGAAAAGAAAAAAGATTGATTATGGAACATTTTATTTTAACATGATGAATAAAATATTTTAAGACAAGGTGTTCAAATATTTTTCAAATAATTTCTAAATATATATATGGTATCAGATTGATCTAATTTCTGTGCACTGAGGACAAGCAAGTCCTAGGTTACAAACTGAACTCTCCAATGCAAGAACAAGATGCATTTCTTCCTTTAATTTTAATAGGCTAGTTGTGATAATTTCATGCCAAGTAAAAATGTCCATAGTTATATTTTATGTTCCTAAAGTAACAGAATGACTTTCAATCTGGAAAAGAAAAAAGAAGTACTAATGTAGCGGTTTTTTCAAGTTTTCCAAAAATTTCCATTTTTTCCCGGAAAAAACTGGGGGTTTTCCCAAGCTTCAAAATTTCCGGAAATTTTACATCTCTAGTGGAGCCTGGGAAAGACTGGGATCTTGGTGGGGTCTGATGCCCTGAGGTCCGCCCTCCAAAGCATCCATATTCTCCAGGGGAACTGACCTCTGTAGTAATTCCAGGAGATCCCCAGGCCCCACCTGGAGGCTGGCATCCCTAGTTCCGCCACACCCCGATTCCCCGGGGCAGGTTTTTAATCACACGCACAGCACAACTTCCCTGGAAGACCACTGCTTTAGCAGCATCCAGAAGAATAAGATCCAGCCCCTTACCTCACCTGCCTCCTTCTCTACCAGCTGGGATTCTTCCTTGTTTCTGCCCTTGTGTGTGCCTGGCCACATCGGCTCTCATCGAAGCGCATGAAGCACTTTCTCTGATTCACTTCCTCCACATGACTCATTGCCAAAGGTAACCGTGTCCTGGCTGGGAGGCGAGAGAGCCGGGAAGTGACCTTAGTAATCTGGTAGTTTCAAGACGAACGCATCTGCGCTCACAGGGGCCTGGAAGGAGATGCCTAGTCATAGGTCGAATCTGCATTTGCCTTTTTAAATCAGTTTTGTGCTTCTGTGACGCCGTCTTTCTCTATGCTTGTTTGAACGTTGTTTGGAGGGCTAAATCTGTCTTTTCCACCGGTGTCCCAGCCTTTTGTCTCCGTCTTCAAAAAAGCTATCTATATTTGGTGTCGTTTTCACACCTCAAGAGTGCTAGCATACTTTTGCGGTGGCACAGGGGAGCGGTGGCACAGTGGGTATATCCCACTGTCTTAACATCTGAACTGTGTTAGTTCAAGCCCCGCGCTGGTGTGAGCAGCCAGCCTGTTGTCCCCAGCTCATCGTCCACCCAGCGATTCGAAAGCTTTGGTGACACCAAACTAGCTAGCCATGAGCCTACTAGCTGTGCCCTGTCAGGCTCCCTGTGCATTTTGAGAGGAGGCTCCCCCCCCCTCTCTCTCTCCCCCCCCCAGGGCTCCCCAAAATCTTGTGAGTCTCTAGAGTACTGCTGGACTCAAATCTGGCTGTTCTACTGCAGACCGCCACAGCTGCCCTCTGGAACTCTCTTCTGTGGTACAGTCTAACATGCATGGTTTAAGCCAGGGGTGTCGAACATAAGGCCCATCCAGGGCTCTTCCCCGGCCTTCAAGCAATTGGTATATATGCAAATGTAAGATACTCCCCCTTTTATGGTATTCCTTGGGGGGGGGAACTAGCATATGATAACATGCATTTCTTAGGGCTATGTTAATTTCCAAGTAAATCCATTGCTTTCACTGCTAGGAATCCATTGCTTTTGTTTGTATTTTGAGTAGAAAAATAATATTGTTAACTGGATTTGCCTGTGTCCTTTATAAAGTTTCTATCTCCGGTACCTGGCATTACATTTTATGGCACGCACGGCCCAGCCCAACAAAGTGACATTTATGTCAAATCGGGCCCTCGTAACGAGTTAGTTCAACACCTCTCGTTTAAGCTGTAATGACTTCCTCTAGCCTGATCCTCTAGGGTGGGTAGGAAAACTAGATCTGTACGTTTGCGTACACAGAATTTATGTGAGGCAAAGGCACATATATGCAGGACAGATGTACGGAAGAAAAGAGCAAGGGTCCAGTAGCACCTTAAAGATTTCAAAATGTGTGGCAGGGTGGCATCTGAAGTTGTCTATGGCTGTTTGTCACCAAGGAAAGGGCACTCCACAAATGACCTTCTGGCCAGGGCAGTAGGGATTGGGCAAATAAACCACCCCAAAGGTAACATAATGAAGTATGCAAACGCTGATCCATCAAATTTGACCATCCCTGTTATAAAGAACTCAGTGAGTCTAAGATAAGGCACTTACACCGAAAGCATTAGCCCAGTTGCTTATCCCTCCTGCGTAAAAAAGGAAGCAAAAGAGTCAATCCCTGCAAAGCTCCCAAGGCAACAATTTCCCCTGTAGTCATTATGAAGGTTTATTTTAATTATGCCCACAAATGCTTTTAAAATAGGCTGCTTCCCCCACCCCATATACTCTTGAATATGATCAAGAGCTGACCTTTGAACCTGGCTATATATCTCCCCCCCACCCCCTCCCCTCCTGAGCTTCCGGATTAAGACACAAAACAGCCACGATCGCGCAAGCAGGTCTGATCGGTTAAAGAACTTTACGTAATTTTAATACAGTCTATCTAATTGCCAAGGGCTAACCTGCTGCCTTCCCCCTGTTATGTATGCGGACCGCCACCAGGGGTCCGCAGCACAGGCAAGAGCTTGGATCCTAGAACAATGGAAACTTTGGATCCTGGATCCCCCAACCAATAGCCACCTTGGCGGGACATTCAAACCCTCCAATGAGAATGGGGGGTTGCTGGGTGGATATGTATATAGTTGGCCCTGTCGGCCGTTAGATTTAGTCTTTGTCTGTGTTAAGTACAATAAACGTGTGCTACAGTATGTCATCGTCTGAGTCCTCCATGCGGCGAACCCAGTACTTTTCACCCCCCACCACGGAAAGGCAAATTCGGGCAACCGTGCCAGCCACGGCTACCAATTAGGATTCTGCAGAAAAATTGTAAATCACAGGTAGTTTAAAATCTTAATTAATTTTGGTCGGAGAAAGTTAAGCATGTGCCTCATGTAAATCACAGGTACTTTAAAATCTTAATTGATTTTGGTCGGAAAAAGTTAAGCATGTGCCTCATGTTCTCATGGATGCCAAAAGGACCATAAAAGTGCTCAGCTCTGGCTGGGCCAGGCAGACTTTTATTTTAATATTTACATCTTGGCTTTCTGTTTATAAGGAAATACTAGTGGCAGCCTGCAGTATCAGGGACCCAGACGAAACAGTTAAAGTGGATAACAACAGCTGTTAAATCTATCCCTGCTACTTGTAAGTCTTTAACTAAAAAAGGGCCTCATCCAGCATTTCCAGCTGATAACGGGCAACCTGTAAAAAGGGATCTGCTTCTTTAATACTTTACAAAACAATAAAAAGCACTTTGTATAATATATATTTTAAAAAGTCCCCTCACCATAAAATCAATGCTCAGGCCAAACCGCTGGACCTAGAGACACCAAATTCAGGGAGAGCGCTCCTACCGTGTCATAGGTGCTCGCTAAAAAGGGATTTTTAGAAATTTGACCCCTAAGTGGGTCAAAAAGGGGGGAAATGTGCTCCCCCCATTGATTCCTATGCGGCTGCCAGGCAGCTGCCTCTCTGCACCCCCCACTCTCTGATTGGTCAGCTGCAGAGCTCAGTGTTCGGAGGTTAAAAAAAAACCCAACAGTTACAGGGGACTGCAGAGAGCTAATGACAGTTGAGGAAATCAGGAGTGGCCAAGAACCACCTATGAGGTGAAGCAAAGCTGCTGGCCCAGCCTCTCTGATGGCTTCCAACACACTCCCCCCACCTCCTACACCTTACAGGCGGTTGTCTGTCAGGTGCAGCCCCACCTCCACAGTGAGTTCTAGTACTCCTCCACCCTCCTCCCCCATCCCCCTCCTATACTGGACAGGCCCAAGACAAAGAATAGTAAAACTTGAATCAGCAGAGGTAGATGCAAGCCTACATAATTATTTATAGATCAAGAAATCATCTAAAATAATCATAACACAAGATAGAGGTCATATAATTTGAGATGGACTGTTGAGAATATAGTTTGCATGCCAGAATTTATTGAGCCCTCCAAACTCTCCGATCATGTCCCCAATAGAGGCCCACTATGATAGAAACACGAGAAATAAAAATGATTTTCTAACATATGGTATCGTGATAAATGCTCAGGGGGAAATCGAGTCATAGCAAGATATTAGAGATGAAGGAATAAACATTCAATAGTTGTTGTATCATCAATCAGCTTCAAGACTAAAGAAGATCGTTAATACTGATGGTGGAGCACTAAGAGATACGACTGAGTTTGAACAGCTGATTATAAAACAAAAAGAGCATTTACTACGATGGATACTACTCCAGCTAGAAACAGAAGAACAAGTGAAAAAATGTATGATTAAATGGATGAAGAACCTTAAAGAACAGATATCCATGCATCAATGGGAGCGGCTATGGGGAAAAGATATCAAGTCAGGCATTAAGAGAAAATTGGTACAAAATGTTTTTAGATGGTATAGAACTCCAAAGGATATTGAGAAAGCAAATAAAAGTTACAAAGGAAAATGTTGGAAATGTCAAGACATAGACAGAACTGTTTTCCATGTGTGATGGCTGCGTTAAAAAGCAAAAATATATTGAAAGGAAATACATGGAGAAATGCACAAAATATTAAAGTTTAACCCCCCCATGGAAGCCAAGAATACACTACTAGGTATATTGCCTAATAATTTGCCAAAAATGTTGGAAGAGGTATTCAAATACATGGTGACAGTGGCTAGAATTATTTATGCAGCAAAAAGGAAAGTAGACATTTGACCACTTGCCGAATATGCAGTAATAACAAAATTAACTTATTTAGTGAATGAAATAACTTATTTAAGAAGCAGATCAGTTAAGAAATCTGAGGAGAGATGGAGTGTGTACTATTTAGGCAGTCAAATTTAGGAGGAGGAGACTGGATTTATACCCTGCCCTTCACTCAGAGTCTCAGAGCGGCTCACAAACTCCTTTCCCTTCCCCTCCCCACAACAGACACCCTGTGAGGCAGGCAGGGCTGAGGGAGCTCTTTCAAGAACTGCTCTTTCAAGGACAGCTCTTATCAGAACTATGACTTGCCCAAGGTCATCCAGCAGCTGTGAGTGGAGGAGAGGGGAATCAAACCCAGTTCTCCCAGATTAGAGTCCGTGCGCTTAACCACTACAACAAACTGAGTAGTCTAAAATACTGTATACAATTGTATTGCAATGAAGAAGCAGAATGAAAATCAGTTCTAAATGTAACATGTTGGATATAAATGTGTGTAAGGAAGTAGGTTTTGAAAATAAACATTTTTTATTTTCTGCTATAATATATACAGTAGTTGTCCCTTCTGTATTTTTGTTATATTAACTATTTGCCAAAAGTAATGGTGAGAACACAGAAATGGTGAAAATATACAGTATTGAGTATGCAGCAACGGTGAAATTAATAATTCAGTTGAAAAACAGATTAGTTATGAAATTTGAAATGTAAAATGTTGAATATATATGTATCCCAATGGAAGTAAGTTTTATAGTATTTTGTAAACAGTGACCCAAAAACTTTAATGTAATGAAGAGAGTGTTGGGGAGTAATTTTTTCCAGTTCATATATGTTATATATAGGTCCCGATCACATGCAGAATTAGCCGTGCGATACACGAATGCTGGGTGGATTTTAAGGGTGCGATCACACGGGAACATCTGGCAAGCGTCCTGCACCCGTCGGCAACCCGTTTCGCTCCGTCGAAGAAACAGAGTAAAAAGACACTGGGGAAAGTCCAGTAGCAAACGGGTTGCTACGGGCCACAGACGGACTTTCTCCTGTGTGATTGCTCCAGCGCGCTCTCATGGCGTCGGGATGATCAGACTCCATGCTGTTGTTTTTTCCCCTTCTCATTAATGCGCATCATCGCATGCTGCCATAGGAAGCCCTCAGTGTGGAGATGCAATTCATTGATCCTCCATTTAAGTGAATCGAAAACAAACAGCAAAAAAAAAAAAAAAAAATTAACCTACGTTTGTGTCTGATCACGCAGTGGCGGGCTATGCTCGCAGCTTCAAAGCACAGTGTGATCGCGCAGCTGTGGGTCAATTTCCTCTGGGGTAAATAGCCTCCCTTTCCCCTCGCGTTATCTTGTGCGTGTGACCAAGACCATAGTCGCCTTTTGATATATATAATTACAATATGTAGTCATTTCTTATTTTCTGTATTTTCTTTTTATTATCTCTTTGTTTTGCAAAAATTATATATATAAAAATGGTGTGCCATAAAACAGGCAGAATGAACGAGGGGAAACTGTGCCAGATGGATTGGGAAGGGTGTAAAAGGACTGTTTAAAAACTTATATTGCCACGAAGTTCTCAGAGTGACCTTCAACGTATTTTAAACAACAGCACAGAACAAGATAAGAACAATATCTATGTAAAATCATCAAGGGCGCTGCAAGTCAGCAACTTCTGCACCAAACATGAAGAAGGCTTTGCGACTGATTCTCATCATGGCCAAGACAAATGGTAACTTCAGAGCCAAAAAGGCCTCACGCTCAAGAGGCCCACTTAACTAGCAATGCCTTTACCAGCCTCGGGAAAATAAAAATGGAAACTGGGCGTGGCAGGACTCTCGGAGGGGAGGAAGGCACTGCAGAAAAGGCCTTTCTTTTTGTCATCAAAAGTCCGGGCTCCAAACACAGCCACCTCGGGTGATTTCAATATATTAGCAGGGAGGGGGGTGATATTATATTATCTACCCAAATGATTCTATCAGCAAATCATGTCGACTTCTGTCAAACAGAAAGCAAAAAAAAAAAACCCTCACAAGAAGTCCCAGAGCAAACTGCAAATACTTTAGAAAGATCCGCTTAGGGAAAGCAAAACTAACAAAGCAAGATTTCCAGACTCCTCCAAGAGGTCTCTTCATTCCAAGCTGGAGGGCCTGTGCTCTGCATCAAGCTCAGCTCTGCTCCTAGCAGAACAACAGATCAAAAACTAGTTCAAAGAGGCTGAACTGGAGGCTTTTTCTGGTTGGGCCTTAACATGGGGCCAGTTTGGAGTGGTGGTTAAGTGCGCGGACTCTAATCTGGGAGAACTGAGTTTGATTCCCCACACCTCCACTTGCAGCTGCTGGATGACCTAGGGCAAGCTGTAGCTCTGATAAAAGCTGTTCTTGAAAAAGAGCCATTTCTCTCAGAGCTCTCTCAGCCCCGCCAACTTCACAGGGTGTCTGTCATGGGGAGGGGAAGGGATAAGGAGTTTGTAAGCCGCTCTGAGACTCCCGTGGGTAGTGAAAGGCGGGGTATAAATCCAATCTCCTCCTCCTCCTCCTCCTCCTCCTCTTCTTCTTTCTTTAGCCTGTTGCCACCAGAATGGCTTCTCTGCTGAGCCAAGCTGGTCACCTTGAAGTTTTCTGCTTTGGCAAGAGGTTGTCGATGGTGCAGGATGTCATGATCGATATCAGAGCCCAGGAAT
>NW_015176502.1:84307-92753 GCF_001447785.1 Gekko japonicus | reverse complement strand
GGAATGCCATGGCACCTGCCAGGCTGCCTTCTGATGCTCCATCCTGTGGCTCCCCCAAAGCGAAGGGCCAGTCTTGGCTTTTCTCTGGTTCACTGGAAGAGGACAGACTTCAGAAGACCTCAGGAGGCACCACAGGCAGCACCTGTTTGGAAATGGCCGCCTTCAACATAGAAGGAGACTTGATGCCCAACATTTTCTGGAACCTCCTGAAGTTTTGTCGTTGGACACAGCCCTCCCAACAGCCATTCTGTTGTGGTGCCCACTCCCCAAAAGCCCACAGATTCCACAGGAGCCTAAGATGTCTAAGAAGGGACACGATGGAGGTTTATAAAATGTTGCATGGGGTGGAGAAAGTTGACAAAGAGAATTTTTTCTTCCCCTCCCAAAATACTAGATCCAGAGGGCATCTCATGAAGGTGATCGACAGGAGGTTCAGGACGGGCAAAAGGGAATACTTCTTTACACAGCGAGTGATTTAAATGTGGAATTCGCTGCCAGGGGATGCAGTGAGGGCCACAGGAATAGACAGCTTTAAAAGGGGGTTTAGATAGATGCATGGTGACTAAAGGGAACCTCCATGTTCAGAGGCACTAAACCTCTGAATCTAAGAGCCAGGAGGCAACATCAGGGGAAGGCCTCGGCCTCCCTGCCCTGTCGTTGGCCCTCCAGAGGAACTGTTCAGCCCCTGTGTGAGACGGGATGCTGGACTAGAGGGACCCTCACTGGTCTGACCCAGCAGGGCTGTTCTTATGTTATTTTCTTTGGGCACCCCTGGCCTCTGAACTAGCATATTTCCACAATGGAGGCTTATCAAAATGTAAAATCCATTTGCAAGAATATTCCACAAACCCGGGCCGGGGGGGGGGGGGGGGGGATTTGATTTCTTTCTGCTTCTGTTCCCAGATCTTCCCTGAAATTTCCTTCTGGATTCTATATTCCTATATAATATATTCTGTTCCTTCAATGGAATGCTCTTCCATGGTGTGTGTAGGGGGATAAAACTCTGGAATTGGCTCTTATCTTGCAGAGCGATGCTCATGCGAGAGTCGTTACTTCCTTTTTAAACCTGCTTATGTAATGCCATGAGAGAAGGTTTTAAATAAAAGCAAACACACATTTCGGCAGGTTAGATCAAACAGCCATTTCCCTCTGCTTCTCTCCCTCCTCTCTGGAGAGATCCAAACAGCTGGCAAAAACGAGGAGGACATTACCTGCTAGATTAAAACGCTCATTAATGCCAGCAAAGGGGCACTGGTGAGCGGTCCGCAGAGAGGCCATATTATCTACGGCAATTCTCAGAGTACTGTTCTACTGGGAGTTGTAAAAAGAGCATAAGTTCTGAAGTTCCAGCCCTCACATGCCCTTTCGTGTGCTTAGAAAATGAGATACGCGTACAGACAGGGATTCTTCAAGTTTGCCACTATTGTGGGCTTTCCTACATCAAGGCCATAAACTGCTTGAGCTTTCCCTAGGGCTGCATCGCTAAGGACCAGTTCTCACATAGGGTGTGGTCACATGGCAAGCTTATCCCGATTTGTTCCTGCTATAGATTTGATCGGGAATATTTTTTTTCGGGTCGGGATGATCACACATCCCTCCCTGAACCGCTGGCATCGCGCGACAAGGCTCCGGGCACCGTCCAGATAGCCACGCTGCCAAAGCCGCAGAGCGGCTTGTTTTTTTTTTAAAAAAAAAATTGGCTTTGCGCATGCGCAAATACACATGGCCGAATCAGCACTCCCACTGAGACTTGCCATACTCCCTTGTTTTTGCAGGTTCCCGCCCCCCGAACACTGAACAAGTTTAACCGGTGACCTACAACCAAGCACTTGAACGTTTATTCATTGAATTTATTTAGCACAGGACTGTTCACGTGCACAACGATGGACGCTTGGGGGGGAACATTGCGAGAAGGACATTCAGACAACCTAATCGCAATCATTGCGAGAGATGGCTGTCCAGATCAGCGAAATCGTGGATTCAAAGCCCAGATATCCGGAAAGTACTTGATTCTCCAGGTGGAAAACTCGCTATGGAACAGGGAGGATTGCGCGAGTGAGCCCACTTTGGTGTGGGAGACAGATGCAGGTGTCTGATCAGCAATTTTAAATGCGAGAGGGAACAGCGGTGAAACCCAATCAAAATGACCTTGTGACCATGGCCATCGTTTTGTGATATGGTTACATCTGTGGGGGGAGGGGTCGCTAGATTTCAGTCATTTCCCCCCCTCAGACATGGTATGCTGCAATTTTGTTTAATCATCACTATGTGAAACTGACACAGTAATTTACACACACCCAACCCTCAAAAGAATAAGATGAGAATCAGCCTTTTATAGATAACTGAAAGTGATTCTGCTGCCATCTAAACACACACTAATTTTTGCTTCTTTCAGGGTTCTAGTACAACAACATCCCCCCCACACACACACACACTGATTCTCTAGATTTCCAAAACATAATGGGGAGGCACCTATTGGCTTGTGTCTGTGCTGTAATATCCTGTAATCCCCAGATCAAATTTAAAAAATGGGTGTGTTTTTGAATGGCAAAGGACAAATGCACACATATATAGTTACATGTGCGTCTCTTAAAACAAACGGAAAGCCTACTTGGCTCAAAGAACAGGGCAGAACTGAGGGCTGAGCCACAATTAGGTGACATTTTACAGATGTGTAAAATTAAATTTGCCAGGCAAGTGGCAACACGAGGCTCCTGTCACCGCTGAAAAACCTACCCTTTTATTTTTATTCGGAAAATTTTTATGCCGCCTGACCACCCTAAGATTCTCAAGGTGGAGAACAGTCCCCCTCGATCATTGTTCCCACCGTAGGCCTGGCGGAACTCCTCTGCACTGCAGGCCCTGCGGAACAGCACTGGGTCCTGCGGTGCACGGATGCCATTGGGTGGAGAATTCCACCAGGCTGGGGCCAGGGCTGGTTGAGGACAGCTGGATATCTTTCGGGCCAAGGATCACCAGGAGGTTCTCCTCCCCAGTGTGTAATGCCCTTCTGGGGGTATACCTGGAGAGGCGGTCCTGTAGATACATTGGTCCCAGACCATTTAGGGCCTTAAAGGTTAGTACCAGAACCCTGAACCTCAGCCTTGAATACAGATCTTAGGCCCCTGCCACACGGCAGGGAAAACACAGGGCCTGTCGTCGGGCCTGGCCTCTTCCATTTCTCCTCTCCCCTCATGGGGAGTGGGACACAATGGGTTCTTAACCGCCATCTGAATAGACTTGGAATTGTTACTTTTCTACTGTTTTTAATTGTTTCTAATCAAATCTGTAAAGCTATTTATTGACCCCGGTCACACAGGCCAGATAACGAGGTGTGGCTGTTCACCCCAGAGCAAAATTAAGCGCGGTAGCCCGATCACACGGTCCCCTGAGTCTCCCTGCTTCGGCTGTTAGCTGGCGATCACAGGGCGATGCTGCAGCATGGCAAAGATCACGGCGTGATCACACAAGTGTTTCGCATTTGTGCGCATGCGCAGTTCCACAAAGCAGCACTGCTTTCAATTTCGTGTTTTTGCGCATGCGCTTACGAAAAACATCTGGTTTGTGATGGGATGTGGATGGGCATCGGATGCCACGGAATACTAGCGCTCGCTCCCACGATCAGACGCCCACCTGTGCCGTGCACTTTCCAGATACTAGTGCACTTTCCTTGGTACTTTTTAACTCCGCATCTTTGGCGGGACGCCATGGGTGCACTACACTTCCCAGATGTTGCGGTGTGATCGTGCCCCGAAAATCCATCCGACATTTGTGCCTTTCACGCAGCAAATTCTCTGTGTGCCCGGGGCCATTGATATTTTGTTCACCTCCCTGAGCCCTGCATAGGGAAGGGTGGTCTATAAATAAACAAATAAATAAATTGTTGGCTGAGACTGGCATAGGCTCTCTGGGGTCTTGGGCAAGGCTCCCTTTAAGCTGTTCTCTGAGCAAAAATTCTACTTTGTGAGCTACTGGCATGAAAGCTGTGAGCGAGCGATTTGGCTGCTGCATAGATTAGTTTGCTCTGGAGCCATCCTTCCTGAGTAGGGTCGCCAGCCTCCAGGTGGGGCCTGGAGATCTCCCACTTTTACAACTGATCTCCAGCTGACAGAGCTCAGTTGGAGAAAATGGCTGCTTTCGAGGGTCGACTCCGTGGCATTGGACCATGCTGAGGCCCCTCCCCTCCCCAAACCCCGCCCTCTCCTGGATCCACCCCCAAAGTCTCCAGGTATTTTCCAACCCAGACCTGGCAACCCTATTCCTGAGCCAGGACAAAAATGTGTGAGCTGGAGGCTAAAAAACTGTGAGCTAGCTCACACTAACTCAACTTAGAGGGAACACGGGTCTCATCACCTACTTCCTACCCGATCCTTTTAACTGGAGATGCCAGAGACTGAAGTTGGGACCACCTGCATGCTCTGTCTCTGAGCCACAGCCCAACCTCCAAGAACAGCTCTGTGATAAATATACATCTGTTTGCAACACTATTTGTTGTGTCCACATTTTACATTTTTAGCTGCCATGTTTCATTCGTATTTGCCCTTTGCTGCCTGTGGTGCGACTGCGCATGCTTGCTCGCTTGCTCTGCTTGCTTGCTGTAAACAGCGATAGGGAGGTGCTCATGAGACCGTGTGAACTGGCGCTGCCAGACTGGGTTATCTGACTAACCTTGAGGAGGAGGGAGGGCTTGCGTTCCACTGTTGGTGTGAATATTTCTGCTCTCATGAGACATGGAGACTCTCCCGTTCATTATGTAATCTCCTGCCGGGAGAATTCCCACCCGCGCGCGCTTGGATTTCATTTGCTTAGCCACTTGCAGCATCAGGTTATATGTACTGATGCACCCGCCCCATTGTCATTCCTAACAATATCCCTGTAGATCATGGCAACGGACCTGTAGTCTAATAAAGCATAACGATTCCCTGGAAACGTGTGTGGAGATTTACTTGCTGTTGAACCTGACAACAGGTTAAGAACAGGAAGCTATCAGAGAAATATCATGGGTTAAATGGCCCCTTTGGGTCGCCTTCTTTGACCCATAGGAGCAGGGTTTTTGTTTTTAAGTATTGGCATAGTGCTTCCATGCAGACAATGGTACCGGTTTGCCCATGGGCAAATGGTGATGTTTCATGACAAACATATGTTGGACGATAGGCCAAAATCTAAGGAAGCAACGTATCTCAGAAAAACCCTCCAGGCAATCAACAGTAGGCATTAATGTGGTTCCTTCTGCCCTCTGGCCTGGATCGGAACAGATGTGCTTTGATGCAGGCCAGGGAGATTAGATCAAACAAAGCTATAGTCCAATTTGGGTTTCCACAAGGGGAGAGGGAGTGTGTATTAGAGAGATTTGGGCCTCTAAGTAGGTTAAATGCTTACAAATAGCATTCATCCTGTGGGAACTCTAAAGCAACAGAATTCCCTTTATTTAAACCGTTGGCTTTCCTAGTGGACAATCTTAGGCTTTAAAAAAAGAAAATAATAATAACCTGGTAGAATTTCTCAGTATTTCCCACAAAACAGTTTGGTGAGAAAGCTGTAGGAGGAGATTAAACCCTCAGAACAAAAGAACTATAGTTTGCAGTGGTTCTTCAGAAGAAGGAATGATGGTTAAATCCACTTCAAATCCAGTAGACAGAGACCATGGATAAAGCCTTTACTTGCATAAACAATGGGGATCCACCTCACAGGTCAGTCACCTAATTACTCAAATTAATTCATTAAAGCATACATATCCCATCTTTCCACTTTAAAATTAGTCCAGCTTCCAATTACTTTAAAAATCCCATAAATGAATTAAAATATAAATGTACCAGCCCATATGAAAGCCAGTGTGGTGTCTTGGTTAAAGCATCAGGCTGAGATTTGGGAGACCCGGGTTCAAATCCCGACTCTGCTGTGGAAGGCCTGCTGAGTCGCACTGGGACAGGGAGGCAGCCTCTCAGCCTGACCTCTCAGATAGGTGGGTTGTTGTGAGGATAAAATGAAGGAGGGGAGAAAGGTGTTGTCAGCCATTTTGGGTCTGCATTGGGGTGGAGAAAGTGGGGTATAAACATACAGGGCTCTTTTTGTAGCAGGAACTCCTTTGCATATTAGGCCACACACCCCTAATGTAGCCAATCCTCCAAGAGCTTACAGAGCTCTTCTTACAGGGGCTACTGTAAGCTCTTGGAGGATTGGCTACATTAGGGGTGTGTCGCTTAATATGCAAATGAGTTCCTGCTACAAAAATAAATGGGCATTCACATACCAGCAGGCTATTGTAGGGTTGCCAGCCACAATTTCGGGTGGGGTGAGGGGGACACAGGCATGTTGTCATCCCACCACTATGTGACATCATGACATCAGGGGCGACACTCTAGAACTGGCCCAGAATATCACCCCAACGTCATGATGTCACTTCCGGTTTTTCACTGGAAGTAACATCACGATGTTGGGAGCGATATTCTAGGTGAATCCGAGGCCGCCACCCCTGAAGACATGACGTCACTCCCGTTTTTTTTGCTGTAAGTGTCATCGGACACTGGTCCGAGAACAGCATTCTCTCTCCCCCCCCCCATTTCCCTCCACGAGCCTTTTGGAAGCCCCAGTGGGAAAGACAGGGAATGGCTGGGGGGGGGGCATAGCTCCCCTAGGCTATTGCAGTGCTGACATGCTAATGTTCCATGCAAATATGGCACGTGCTTCCATGGAATGTAGACTAAGCCTATGGCCACCTCCAAAAGGCCAAATGGCTCCTCTCCCATTTGTGCAGGTGCTGGGTGGACTGGCATTAGGCATTGGAGGCTGTGTGTGGTGGAGGGCAGTAGCTTACTGCTGAGTATGGGGGAAATTCCACGCATAATAGACAGGGTGGCCAGGTGCCTTCGACTTCCTGGCGGAGGGGTTGCTCTAAAACAAAAGGGGCTAGAGAATTAAAAAAAAGAAGAACCCAATAATTCAGAGACTCCAATACACAAATTAGAAAAACAAAACAAAAAAGCCCCTGCTTAGGGTTGCCAGGTCCCCTTGTCGCTACAGAGGGAGATTTGGGGGGCATTCTGGGGGTGGGCGGGGATGTCATGCAGTGTCCCCAGCACAATGGCATCACATGGAAGTCACGTGGCAACAGTCTGCATTTTGGGCAAGACTCTGTTTTTGTTGGCCTAAAACCACAGAGTTTTGCCGTGGGACATCCGTGTTTGGGGGTGGGGCTTCCCCCGCCAGCCAGCTGGCCGGCAGTGGGCAAAAGCCTGAAAAATCGGGGGAACCCCCGCCTGGACCAGGGGTCCGGCAACCCTACATATAGAATACAAAAAGCCCTTTCTATAGGGGATGATGACTGGTGCTTGTGTAGGGTTAGCCAAAGCCTTCTTAGCTGCAAAGTGGTTATGGCCAGCGGCACACTGTTTCCTTCCAAAGCCTGTCTGTTTTGCTTCTCCCCTTCAGTTTAATGTGACCCTTGGGCCGATAACCAGTGCTCCTGGAAGCAACTGTTCTTCAAGGGCATTTCCTCAGTGCATAGCCTGTGCCGCCACCATCAACATCACCCCTTCTGCTTGGTGACTACTGTGTCATTCAAAAGCTTCCATCCTCCTCTCTGACCAACAGAAGTGGGTCCCACGAAACAGACATCCCGGTTCCTGCCTTGTGCTTTTTGTTCCCTGGGCCTGACTGGGCATCGGCTGTTTACCCAGCTAACTGGGTCACTGCGTTACTTGGAAATGATCCCAGAGAGGCCGTGCCCTTTTCCTCTCCAACCTGTGCCATGCCTGGATTCCACCCCCACCCCCACCCCACCCCCGGAGTCAAAGCAGCTGCGAGGAGCAGATCAGGTTCTGATTAGGGAAAATATTCAGTCAAAAGGGATTTATTTCTAATGCAAAACAGCTTGCAGGGATTGCTGGTTGTGGGAGGCTGTCTTAGGCTAAGCTGCAGCACAGCCCTCTCAGCAGGAGCAGCGTTCGGACTGGCAGTTTTGCCCCCGCTTTGATTTTTCGAACCCTTCCTTGCCAACTGCCCTTCCATCGCAGGGTATGGACTTGCAGAGGACCTACTTGCAGAGAGCCAGTCTGGTGTAGTGGTTAGGAGCGCGGACTCTAATCTGGGAGAACCGGGTTTGATTCCCCACTCCTCCACATGCAGCTGCTGGAGTGACCTTGGGTCAGTCACAAGTTCTTTCAGAGCTGTTCTCTCAAGAGCAGTTCTCTCAGATCTCTCTTCAGCCCCACCTACCTCACAGGTGTCTGTGGTGGGGAGGGGGAGGGGAAGGAAAGGAAATTGTAAGCCACTCTGAGACTCCTTCGGGTAGGCGTAATCTTCGTGGGGGCGGTGGGGCGTCAGCCCCCGCCGAAATTTTCAGGAAGGTACTCAGCCTCCCCCGGGGGCCACCCTTGTTCCTAGCACAGCAATGCCTCTGACCCAGCCCCAGCCCCCCCCCCCCGGGGAATTGGAAAAACTATACCCT
>NW_015176502.1:36101-84243 GCF_001447785.1 Gekko japonicus | reverse complement strand
AACTTCCTGTCTCTTTCCCTACATTTCCTGTCTAGTTCAAGAGCTCAGCGCAGAGTCTGTCTACCTCCCAATCTTATCCTCACAACAACAACCCTATAAGGTAGATCAGGCTTTGAAACAATAGCTGGCCAAAGAGCTCCACATAGAGTCGCCAACTTCCTGGAGATCTATTATTAAAACCATTCTCCAGACAACCAAGATCAGTTCCCCTGGAGGAAATGGCTGCTTTGGAGAGTGGACTCTATGGCATGATACCTGGCTGTGGTACCTCCCCACCCCCAAAATCTCCAGGTATTTCCCAACCTATAGCTGGCAACTCTAAACTCCTCCCGTGTGGACACTCGGCTATACCACACTGGTTCTCAATTCAGCATTCAATTTTTTCCCAACAAAAAGTAAATCTGTAGTCATTTTTTTAAAAACTCGGGGAATTGTGAGGAAATAATTCAAACAGGACTGTGCCCAGTTGCTCACAAGTGAGTAAAACCTCCTCCTGGCTTCCTGTGTTCTGACCGGTAAATGCACACAGGTAAATTCTGACAGGTAAATGCACACAATGCTTGGCAGCCATTCCTTCCTGATGTTTCATAAGAAAGGACATGTATCTATGTATTTATTTATTTATTATAGAAATGTTATATAATATATATAAAAATATTTTAAAATATAAATATTTGTATAAATAAATAAATAAATGTAAGACTTCTGCCGCTGCCACATGTTTCAACTGTATGAAAAATGAAATTGCTACGTGAATGAAATAACTTTAAACGTGGATATGTTAGGGTTCTAGGACTCTGAACAGCAGGAAATGTTGGCTCCAGGGTCCTTAACAAATACATCCTCCACTGAAAGTAGCACCTGAGCATGTAACAGAAGCTCCTTTTGCATTATGAATCAATTTAGACCTCTTTTAAAAAAGATTTTTTTTCTCTCAAGAGCGTACTTGAGTGACACTCATTGTTACTAACATGATAACCCCCAACTGAGCTAAAGCCAGTTTGCCCGCTGTTTGAAATTATGCCAGCAGGGAATAAACTGAGAGTAAAGCTGAAGTGGAATTTACTGCAGAATGAAAGCCAGAATTAATTCAGAGCATTTCTATAGCAGTCGACCTTACACCAATCCTGTAAGGTAGGTCCATTATTATCATCACAGATTGAAGCAGCCTGGTGGCTTGGATCATCCATTCAGCAGTGGCCCTGGCGTTGAGATAGACTCCTTGCATGGTAGAACCTCATCCACTATTCAGCGCTGCAGACAGCCAGGAGAAAAAAATGGCCTGCCTCTTTAAGTGTGCGACACGGGCGGGGTTAAGGTTTACATCTTTTCATGTCATGGAGATAACAGTGTCACCTGGTAAGCAACATCCCATTAAGCCTGTTAACGGGACGAGATATTTTGTTTTTCTCCGGGTTGTTCGCAACTCTATTGCTAGTGGAACCGATCCACAGGATCCTGCCCGATGATGTCATATTTGAGCTAATATTTGAAATTTTGACTTCCCAGCTTATGTCCTTAGTCTCTGGCTTGGCAGCTCAGTTGGCCTGAGAGGAGGAGGAGGAGGAGATTGGATTTACACCCCGCCCTTCACGACACAAAGGAATCCCAGAGCGGTTTACAATCTACTTTCCCTTCCCCTCACCCTGTGAGGGAGGTGGGGCTGAGAGAGCTCTTTCGAGGACTGCTCGTGAGATAACAGCTCTGAAAGAACTTGTGACTGACCCAAGGTCACAACCGCACCTGCATGTGGAGGAGTGGGGAATCAAACCTGGTTCTCCCAGATTAGAGTCCACACTTCTAACCACTACACCAAACCGGCTCTCTTCTTCTTTTGCAGTGTGTGTGGGGGGGACGCTTTGGAGCTGCCCAGAGACCCTCCCCCACACCCCCGCAGGAGGCCTTTTCCCAGCACCTACTTGAAGAAGTCTTCCTTGCAATAGACGCTTCCGGCTCTGGAGAAGCAGCGGTCAGCCAGCTGCATTTGGCAGTCGGCGCACTTGAGGCAGGAGCTGTGCCAGTGGCGGTCGAGGACTTTCAGGATGAACTTATCCAAGATGTGCTGGTTGCAGCCGGCACACTGGGGGATCTCTGGCAGAGGAAGAGAAAGAACAACACTGTCAGCAAAAGGACAAGGCAAAAACCCCTCTGCAGAACAAGAAAATACTGCAAGGAGCAAGCAGACTGAGCCCGAAATGGCAACCTCCTGCTGCAGTTTTGGAATTCTCCAAGCAGCACTAAGTCCAGTGCACCGGATGCAGCACCCCAGAGAAAGGAGGTGTCGCCTCGTTTTGGGGATTATGCCATGCCGCCTGCATTGACCCTGTGAGCTTGCCCACTTGCCACTTGAATTAGCCTGCTGCAGGGGGAGAGCTGCCATGTGACTTGTAGCAGCCAATGGTTGAGGTCAGCTCTGCCACAGAATCCCGTCTCTGAGTCGACCTCCAGGAATCTACGTCTCCAGGTCAGCTCTGGCACGCGGACTGCCTCAGTCTTCTGCTTTGTTCTGTGCAATGGGCTTGATGTTTCTGTGACCTCACTCTGCGGCAGTGAGACATCCCCCAGCTGTCCTGTCAAAAGACTGCGCAATGTAGACAGTCTTTTGTGGTGTTGGTCTTAGACCATTCAGAATAGATATGACGGTGTCATTTCTTTCTGCCGGGGTCCAAGCGTGGGTGGATAGGAGCTTGGGCCACTGTGGATCCCAAGGGGCATGAGAATTTGTACCAACAAACACCCTTTCCCTTATCATTGGACTCAGAATGAGGCACTGTTCTACCTGAGGAAGAGTTCTGTGTTGTCCAGAAACCTCCATATACAAAAGTCGGTCTGTTTAAAGGTAGCATTGCTTATTTTTATATAATTTAGAGGTCTGGTCTCTAGTTGACCGGGTTACTTGTTACTAACAATGTTCTAAAAATCCTCCTTCAGCCATCTATGTGTCCAAGTCTCCCCAATCCCACTGGGCACAACCATAGGAGGAGAAAAACCCTTTCCCCCACTGTAACTCTCCTCCTGCCTCTATCAGATTCCGCCACCCCAGCCAGCTGGAAATTCTGTGATCAACTCATACATCAAGTGGCAGCTTCTCAAATGAAGAAATAAAGAATTAGTGGGGGAAATGGCTGAGCACTGGATGTGATTGAAAGTCAGGAAATCTAGTCCTCTGCAACAAGAAAAAATAATTTTTCCAATTCAAAATTTTTATTTTAAAAAACGGAGTTTCGCAGTCAGACTAGAAGTTTAGACAACATGATATAAATAGAATTTAAAAGTTTCTATCCAATTCACGTTCCAGGAACAGGGTAACACCTATTTTTTATCTTTACAATTTAGCAGATTAGGAACCTAGGAGAACTTTTACATTAATGCGCTGGAATGCCTTGCCCCCTGCAGTCCTTGAAGGAAGATATTTTTTAAAATCCCATTAGAAGAATGACTATGTCCCTGTGGTGATGGGAAAATAGAAACATTAGAACATGTCATCTTCGACTGTAAGATGTATAATCAGATACGTGAAGTTTACATAATGCCCATACTTCTGGCTTACCCAGAGAGCTATACTTCTTTCCAAATTGCTTTCTGACAAGAATCAGGACATAGCATACAAGGTTGCCAAATATGGATGAATGGCACTGAAGAGTAGGAAATCTCTAACCAGGGGTCATTTCCTGCAGGAGCGCACAGGAGCGGAGCTCCGGCAGTAAAGAGCCCAGGAGGCGGGCACATGCAACAAGCCCCACCCGCTGCTCCTTCTCTCCCTCTTTCTTTCCCTCTTTCTTTCCCTCCCTCTTTCCTTCTATTTCTTTCCTTCCTTCTTTTCCTCCTTTTTTCCGTCTTCTGTCTTTCTTTCCCTCCTTCTTTCCTTCTCTTTCTCTCTCTCTCTCTTTCTCTCTCTCTCTCTTTCTGCACAGATCTATGTGAGGGCAGATGTGCGTTCCGCCTCCCCCCAGCTAGCAATCCAAAACAGTCCAGTGACACCCTTAAGACCAAGTTTTATTCAGGTACAAGCCCTCCCTCCTCTGCGAGGACAGATCTGCGTGTTCCCCCCCGCCCAATAGCTAGCAATCCAAAACAGTCCAGTGGAGCCTGAGCGGTGGGTGTTGCCTTCTGACACACTTTCGGTGATGTCAGGGGGTGTGGCACATGCAAATAAGTTACACTAATGAGTTACCCTAATGAGCTCCTGCACCTCTTTTTCTATGAAATGACCCCTGCGTGTCACATCATTTCACACATTCTAACCATTAACTAGTATATAGAGGGATCTCCCCAATTTTGTTATTTATGAGAATTATGACTCTGTATTTTAACACTGGGGTTCATTTTATGATTGCAAAACTTTCTAGTGTATTATATTGTTTTATACATTTTGTCTCTTTTTCTACCATACTTGCTGGTCTTGGGCCCCGTTCACATGGAGGATTTGCCGCGCTAAAGGCATGAATGTCAGGCGGATTTTCGGGGCGCAATCACACCGCAACATCTGGAAAGTGTAGCGCACCTGTGGCATCCCGTCGAAGATACACAGTAAAAAAACTACCTCAGAAAGTGCACTAGTATCCAGAAAACACGGGGCAGGGGTGGGCGTCTGATCGCGGGAGCGCTAGTATCCCATGGCAGCCGACGCCCGTCCGTGTCCCATCGCAAACCGGATGTTTTCCGTAAGCGCATGCGCACAAACACGTAACTGAAAGTAGTGCTGCTCTGCGGAACTGCGCATGCGCACAAATGCAAAACACTTGCTGCGCCGCTTCTTTGCCATGCTCCAGCATTGCTGTGTGATCGCCAGCTAACAGCCTAAGTACGAAGACTCGAGGGACCATGTGATCGGACTATCGCACTTTATTTTGCTCCGGGGCAAACAGCCCCCCCCCCCGGCGTTATCTGGCCCATATGACCGGGGCCTTTGTAAATTTGTTTGACTAGCAATTTAAATAGGGACTATAGAAGTAAATAGTAACACAGATGATCAATGATATGGGACAAACATGTCAGGGCCATGTGGGGAGGGGAGATGCTAAAACAAACACCGGAGAATGGCTATAGGCATACACTGATTTTCCAAAGGGCTATTGGAAATGAATAAACCAAAGGGAATTTGACAAATTGGAAAAGTCACTGAGACCAACTCTTCACCACCACCCCCTTTCCTAGCTCTATTCTAAATCTTTAGCGATGAATGACAGGGGACTTCTTTTGTTGGTTCGGGTTTTTTTGTCTGCAGCCACTTGGGTGAAAACACAGTGTTTCTTTGCAAGTGAAAGTTGAGGCACTCAGAAGTCTTAAGAAGCAAATGTCTTGATAGCTCAGCAATTCATGCTCAGCAACTGCCACAGAGCAATGCTCCAGGACTCAAATACAGCCTACGAGCCACTATCCCTGTTTTAGAAGAAGAAGAACAGCTCTGAGGGAACTTGTGACTGACCCAAGGTCACACCATCAGCTGCTTGTGGAGGAGTGGGGAATCATACCCGGTTCTCCCAGATTAGAGTCCGCACTCCTCACCACTACACCAAACTGGCTCTAGAATATGTACTCCTTGTTCCACAGTAACATAGGTTCCTTACAACATCTGCTTAAATTAAAGGCTGTATTGGGCAGGGGAAATGCCAGTAGAAAGAGACCAGGCTTATTAATGTCCGATTAAAACAGGGAAGTACTGCTTCTGAAGGGCTGCTTGTGATTTGTGGGCTGTGCATTTCTGAATGGTCAGCAGCTCTTGTTTTGCTGGCCTCCTATCAACAGGACACCCTCCCATCTCCAGGGAAGTACTGCTTCTGAAGGGCTGCTTGTGATTTGTGGGCTGTGCATTTCTGAATGGTCAGCAGCTCTTGTTTTGCTGGCCTCCTATCAACAGGACACCCTCCAGTCTCCAGGTCCCCTCCCCTTCCTCTGAGGGCCCTGGTTCCCAGCACGCTGGTTCTAACGCTTAGGAAAACAGCCTGCTCAGCCTTTAAGGTCCTTTTCAAGCTGCCCCTTGAACCCTTACAGTTCAGGCGCTTCTCCTGTCTTCTCCCACAGCTACTGTTCTTGTTTTAAAAGGGGCCTGGCTTCAGCACCCTTTTCCTTCTGACCACAGAATCTTGTCCCTCCTGGAGCCTTTCCAGACCTCACCAGGAGGATTCCCCCCCCTCCTGGTTAATTCTCAAAGCCTCTGTTTTCTTGGGGAGTCCCCCATTTGGGTAGAGAACCCCCCCGGCTTCGTCTGCGTGTGGCTCTGTTACGCATCCACACAGGGACTGGCCGATTCACTGTTAGATGCATACAAGCAGAAGATCCACAAGGAACTGCAGCAGGAAAAATGAAGATCATGGCATCCGGCCCCATCACTCCTTGGCAAATAGAAGGGGAAGTCGTGGAAGTAGTGACAGACTTCACGTTCCTGGGATCCCAGATCACCGCAGACTGTGACTGCAGCCATGAAATTAAAAGACGCCTGCTCCTTGGGAGGAAAGCGATGGCGAACCTAAACAGCATGATAAAAAGTAGAGACATCACCCTGCCAACAAAAGTCCGCATGGTCAAAGCAATGGTATTCCCAGTAGTCATGTATGGCTGCGAGAGTTGGACGATAAGGAAGGCCGAGCGCCGAAGAATAGATGCTTTTGAACTATGGTGCTGGAGAAGACTCTTGAGAGTCCCTTGGACTGCAAGAAGAACAAATCAGTCAATCCTCAAAGAAATCAACCCTGACTGTTCCCTGGAAGGCCAGATAATGAAACTGAAGCTAAAATACTTTGGCCACCAAATGAGAAGGGAGCACTCACTGGAAAAGACCCTGATGCTGGGAAAGATTGAAGCTTTCCCTTCCCTGAAAGCACCCACAGTCTCTCCCCTTTCCCTGCTTCCTTCTCTCCTTCCCACCCACCAGCCAAACTACCTTTATCTGTCCCCCCGCCCCCATCTTAAGCAGAAAGCTTCCCTCCCCCTGGCAACTTCTGCCTGGGAAAGCCATGGCACAGGTGTGCAGTACCAGCCACCAGACCAGGCCCAGTTGCCTAGTGGGGGATCTGGAAGGAATTGCAGGAGGCACTTCATGTTCCCCTTCATCCCCTTCCCCATGATTCCCTCTGTTCCTCCTCTTGGCAACACCCGTATCCTCTCACCTTTGCCTGATTCTTTTTCTCCCCCCCCAACTACCTTTCCTCTGCTCCCCATCTTCATTAATATGTATTATTTATTAGCTTCCTTTATGCCCCCCTTTCTCACAACAGGAACCCAAATTCTCCTCCATTTTACCTGTGAGGTAAGTTAGCTTGAGAGTATGTCACTGGCCCAAGTTCACCCTGTGAGCTTCCATAGGATAGCGGGGATTCGAACCTGGGTCTCCTGTATCCTAGTCTGAAACCCTGATCCCTGCACCAGACCAGCTTCTGTGGGGTGGCTGAAGTTGAACGGTAGCAAGCAGCCAGTCCTGGGTAAGTCATGCAGGTTGCATGGGAGCAGGTCAGCCAGTGGTTGGGGCCCTGTGCCCCTCCCTCTTACTAACAGCCATGGTTGCCTAGAAATGGCCAGTGGGGGCATCTGTTTGTTAAAGCGATAGGAACTGCTTCTATTCTTTGGGGGTTTTTAACCTCCCCATTTGTTTGCGATTTCTTTGTTTTTTAGATTTCAGATATTTCTGGAAACCTGGGGCATTTCTTGTCTGTTCATGGCTCTAGTCTCTGGACTTTAAAAGGTAAAGGTTTCCCTTGCTCGAAAGCCAGTCGAATCCGACTCTAGGGGGCAGTACTCATCTCCGTTTCCAAGCCGAAGAGCCAGCGCTGTCCAAAGACGTTTCCGTGGTCACGTGGCCGGCATGACTAAACGCCGAGGCGCAAGGAATGCTGTGACCTCCCCACCAGAGTGGTACCTATTTATCTACTTGCAGTTTCTTGCTTCCGAACTGCTAGGTTGGAAGGAGCTGGGGCCAGAGACGGGAGCTCCCTCCATCCCTCCGTCACACTGTGCTAGGGTCTCGAACTGCCGAGCTACCGACCTTCCAATCTGCAGCTCAATGTCTTAACGTCTAAGCCACCACAGCCCATTGTATCCACAAATTTGACCACGTTGAGAATTAGATACATTAATGTACATTGGGGAAATTTTGTGCCATAAAATATAAAATTTGGCCCAATTTTATCTAAGTTTACCCAAATCAGATACTCTCAAAGTACTCAACAACAGGGCAAATAGGCCAAGTCAAGACTGTCCGCTGATGCTGCCTCCTGGATCTGGGGTTCAGAGGTTTAGTGCCTCTGAATATGGAGATTCCCCACAGTCACCATGGCTAGCAGCCACTGATAGATCAGTCCTCCATTAATCTATCTAATCCCCCTCTAAAGCTGTTCATTCCTGTGGCCATCAGTACATCCTCTGGCAGCGAATTCCACATTTTAATCACTCTCTGTGTAAAGAAGTATTTATAATCATAGAATCATAGAGTAGGAAGGGGCCATACAGACCCATCTAGTCCAACCCCCTGCCCAATGCAGGACCAGCCTAAAGCATCTCTGACAAATATTCGTCCAGCCTCTTCTTGAAAGCTGCCACTGAAGGGGAGCTCACCACCTCCCTAGGCAGCTGATTCCACCTTTGAACCACTCTGTGACCGTGAAAAGGTTTTTCCCAATATCCAGCCAATACCTTTCTGCATGTAATTTGAACCCGTTGCTTCGGGTCCTCCTCTCCTCTGCTGCCAACTGGAACCGCTCCTTGCTCTCGTCCAAATGACAGCCTTTCAAATATTTAAAGAGAGCAATCATGTCCCACCTCAGTCTCCTCTTCTCCAAACTAAACATTCCCAGGGCTCTCAGCCTTTCCTCAAAGGACTCAGTCTCCAGACCCCTGATCATCCTCGTTGCTCTCTTCTGCACCCTCTCGGTTTTGCCCACATCCTTTTTGAAGTGAGGCCTCCAGAACTGCACACAGGACTCAAGGGGCTGCCTGACCAAGCCAGTATGCAGAGGGGCTACGACCTCCTGCAATTTCCAAAGGCTATGGCCTTTCCTTTTGTCTGTCCTGAATCTACTGTCCCTCAGCCTCACTGGATGCTCTCAAGTTCTAGCATTTTGGGAGAGGGAGAAATATTCCTCTTTGTCAACTGACTCCACCCTGTGCATAATTTTATAAACCTCTCTCATCCCCCCCCCCCGCCATCTCAGTAGATAACATGGTTGTTCATTTGTGTGGGGAAGTACCCTAAGAGATAAAATATAAAGAGTGAAATTGTTTTTGAACAGCTTCCCCAGACAGCTACCTCCTTCACATAAAAGGCCTTTCTCCTTACAGCATAAGGTACAGGACTGAAACATGCCCGTTTTATATGGAAATTTTAATTACCATCTACAGTATGAACATGGGTGGGACTTTAGTGGTCCTTACCCCAAATCAGACACCCCCATATCTGATACTTTCCGTTTGCCTCACAAGTTTTAACATTTAAACAATACCATTTTGTGTGCTAGTACATTTTGAGTAACACGTAAAAGAGACCATCTGACATGATTTAGGGCACCCCATGTACATTCTTCACATAAAACTCCCCTGTTCAAGTAACTACAAAAGCCTCTCAATAATATTTGAGGAAATATTCTGCCCAGTATTGGAAACCTTTATCGACTGAAGAAGGTCTCTGCTTTTTGTTGTTGTTGTTGTTTTTGCCATTTTAAAGGAAATGTCTGTCACATTTTTGTCTGTAAAAAATAGATTTGGCAAACATTTTAAACTTTTTACTGTAATAGTGAAATATACAGGTAACCCTAATAGGTTTTATTCATTGAACGCCCCAATGCATTATTCAGGTATACTTCTCATTAAAATAAGGCAAGAGGGCTACTGAACGCACATCAAAGTCATGCTGAACACACATCGAATTCACGACACGTAATCTTCAAAGAACCGTGAAACTGATGCATTATTCCTGAGGTTACCCATCTGCTGATCACAATCTTCACCTTCACTTTTCACTCCTTTTGGTGTAAAAAAAGAACGTTCTCAAGCAATGAAAGGGCTTTGCTCCTTTTCAACCAGAAGGAAAATATTTTGCATCTGTTAGTTCCCAACCATTGAGGTGGGAGAAAGAGGACTGGACAGATTCATGGTTTATCAGTGGCTGCTTAGCGCCAGGAGGCTACCTCATGGGAAGGTTTTGGCCTCTCTGCCCTGCTGTTTGCCCTCCAGAGGAACTGGTTGGCCCCTGTGTGAGACGGGAGGCTGGACTAGATGGACCCTCACTGGTCTGATCCAGCAGGGCTCTTCTGGTGTTCTTATCAGGGGAAGGCCTCGGCCCCTATATGCCCTGTTGCTGGCCCTCCAGAGGAACTAGTTGGCCCCTGTGTGAGACGGGAGGCTGGACTAGATGGACCCTCACTGGTCTGATCCAGCAGGGCTCTTCTTATGTTCTTATGGGAACTGGTTCCAAAACCCCAAGATTAAATTAGCGCATTGAATCTTCAGCTGTATAATGGCAGAGAGCTGCCTTTGATTGCTGCCATGGGACAATCTCATTTAGATTGGTGAATTTCTAAGAATATTATCAGGCATCAAATATTATCAAGCATCAGCAGTTTTGCTATCATACATCCATTCATGGACACAACAAAGACCAGACAAATTTGCTGATGTGATTCTTCTCACCTTACCACACACACCCCCAAAGAAGAAAAAGCTTTCTTGGCCTTTCCGTGCCTTTTAAAGGTGGCAAAATGGCTTCACCTTTGCTCTTCATGAGGAGGCAGCAATAGAAGCACATCCAGTAAATTCACAGAAAGCAAGAATGGCTTTGCCCAACGACGAGTCCATTACTTTTAATGATTTCAGTTGTTAAATATGGAGATGGAAACCAGGTCATTGATGGACACTTTACAGCTGCGACAGCTGCAGTCCTAAGAATACTTGCCTGGGCATAAGCCCAGCGGAACAAAACTGGAGTTTGTCTGAGTAGGCCTACTTAGGATGGCTTCCTTTATCCCTTTTGGCCACCTTGCAGAGGTGTTTCAGCTTTCACAGGAAGAATGCTCACATTTTAATGGGTTTTTTAAAAAATTATAGGTGTGTGGATGTGTGAATTGCCTTTCCATCTATTAACAATGCAGTTCTCCTTGTGTTCTTTTGGGCACGAGGATTCCAGCATTTTAAGGTGGGGTGGGGCTTTTCTTTCTGGATAAATATTTCTGGGGAGCTCTTTCCTGGTAACTCTTTGCAGTGCCTGAAACAGTTCTCTCCTCTCCACAGTTTTATTTCAACAGACAATTTGGTGTCTTCCCACCCTCCAGGCATACTAGGTGTGCTATCGTCACAGAGCACCCAATATATGAAATATATATGCTGACTCTTTGGGCTCAGTACATACAACCTCTTGAACTGCTGGGGGGGGGTGAGTGTGCCATGTCTCCATGTATTAGGGGAGGGAGTAACTTACATTTGTTATGTATTGAGCCTAAGCCATCCCTGACTGTGGACCTTGAACTGCGTGAACTTGCTCCCCAAGAACAATAGCTGACCAGGATCCTGGAATTGGCCTATAGATAATGTAAGTAGCCTATCCTTAGGAGTGTGTGTGTGGTGCGGTGTTTGCATGCTTTATAAGCAGGGCTCAAACCCTGCTTGGTGTTCTTGTTGTGTTCCTGAAATCACTAAATAAACTAGAACTGATCACTGCAATGCATCCAGAATCCAGGATTTAACACTGGCGATGAGGATGGGATCCTGTTGAGCCAGCCCAGCACCCACCAGCACTGCAACGCACACTGAGTTCCAGTGCCACGCGTGTCGCAACCCTCCTGGGACCATGGCTGCCACTCCAGGACACTTCAACGCATTTGACGCCACTGGGGAAGACTGGGAATCTTACATCTCCCAGTTCAAGTTTTTCCTTGAGTCCACCGGGATTGAGGAGATGGAAAAGATGTGTGCCACCTTTTTCCGAGTCTACGGACACTCGACCTTTGAGATTGCTTCCTCGCTGATTGCCCCCATGGAACTCAAGAATACCGAATATAAGACGATTTTGGACTGGCTGAAGGAGCACTTCTCACCGACGCCATCTGTCATCACTGCTCGCCATGCGTTCCACACCAGAAACCAGGCCACGAATGAATCAATCAATGGCCTATATTACAGCACTCTGATGAATCACAAGACACTGCAACTTCCACAACCTTGAGGACGCGCTCCAAGACTGGCTGGTATGCGGCCTGTGGGATGAGTGGATCCAAAGAAAGCTCTTTGCTAAGGGAGACCCCAAATTCAAGGAGGCCATGGAATTAGCCCGCGCCATGGAAGCCACTGACTAGTTCACAGCAGAGGTCTGGCAAGCAAAAAGCCCACCATCATTGAGGAGACCTACCTCCGCGGCCCACCACGTGGACACATCTGAGGAGGAGGAAGATGAGGTCCTGCAATTACAGCGACCTACCCACCGTGGCACTCGCCCCTCCGCTCCACCAAGCGCCAGCGACACCACCACATCGATGTCATGCGCCAGCTGCGGGGAGCCCCACGAACACAGATCCTGCCATTTCTGGGACACCATGTGCAGGAGCTGCGGAAAGGTCGGCCATATCGCCCAAGCATGCTGTTCCAAGGGAAACCAGAGGCAACCGACAGCAAACCAAGCATCCACGCACACTGCAGAATTGCTCACTACCTCTGTCCAGCAGCAGCAGGGACAACTTGCCCCGGGACAACCCTGACAAAATTACAGTGACTGTCCTTATCGAGGGAAACCCCTGTAAGATGGAGCTGGACACGGGGTCCTCCATCTCTATTATTTTGGAGGACACCTTTAGGAGACTCTGTCCAAGGGGTGGCCCTCCCCTTAGGCCTGTTGGTTTCACCTCGAGGGACTTCCAACAGAACAAAGTGGCCCTAAAGGGGGTGGGCAAGTTCTGAGTACAGTACCGGAATTTTGATGGACTTTTGGACTTGCTGGTGGGGGGGCAGTCACATGTGTCTCCTAGGACTAGCCTGGTTCGCGCCCTTGGGGTTCCGAGTGACTGGGGTGCACCATGTGGTGTGTATGACGAGTTCCCAGCCATCTTTAATGGGACACTCGATCGCTACACTCTCCAGCTCGACCCAGAGGTGCGGCCCATACGGCTAAAGGCTAGGTGCATCGCGTTCACGTTGAAGCCTAAAATAGACGAGGAGCTGGATCGGTTAGTGGGCCGAGGGGTTTTGGAGCCAGTTCTGCATGCACTCTGGGAAATCCCGGTTGTTACACCCATTAAGCCCAATGGAGACATCCGCATCTGCGCAGACTACAAATGCACAATTAACAAGGCACTGTAGGACCACTCCTACCCGGTGCAGGTAGTCATTCATGTCTTGGCCTCTCTAGTGGGCGCCAAGGTCTTCAGAAAGTTGGACCTGGCTCAGGCCTACCAGCAGCTACCGGTGGATGATGCGACCGCGGAGGCCCAGACTATAGTGAAGCACAGGGGCATGTTCCAGGTACGGCAGCTGCAGTTTGGGGTCAGCGTAGCCCCAGGAATTTTCCAGAACCGAATGGAATCTCTCCTTAAAGGAATTCCAGGGGTCCAACCCTTCTTTGACGACGTTTTGATTGCCACCTCCACAGACGAGGACTTCGCCAGGAGACTGCGCACCGTCCCGCAGCGTTTCCAGTCAGCCGACCTCAAGGTGAAGTGGGAAAAGTGCCTCCTGGGGGTTCCATGGGTCAAGTTCCTGGGGTTCTCGGTTGGCACAGAGGGCATCCGTCTGGCCCCAGACAAGGTGCGCGCCATCGTTGACGCTCCCGTGCCAACCTCCCAGCCGGAACTCCAGGCCTTCTTGGGGCTCCTGAAGTTTTATCACGCCTTCCTGCCCCACAAAGCTCTGCCCGCAGAACTGCTTCACCGCCTCCTTGACAAAAAAGCTCCGTGGGTCTGGGGCCAGAAGCAAGCCGCCATGTTCCGGGCCATCAAGGAGCTGCTCACCTCCAACGCCATCCTGGCCCACTTCGATGAGACGCAGCCCATCATCCTCCCATGCGATGCTTCCCCGTACAGTGTAGGAGCCATCCTTGGACACCAGCTGCCGGGTGGCTGGGAGGTCCTTGGGTCTTACTACTCCCGCACACTGTCTTCAGCCAAGCGCAACTACGCACGAATCAACAAGGAGTCACTGGCTATTGTCACGAGGGTGAAGAAATTCCATGACTACACTGGCCCGGAGCTTCGTGTGGTGGCCAGGCATGGAGAGCGGGATAGAGGCCTGGGCCAAGCGCTGCCAGGCCTGCCAAGAAACCGAAACCGAAGCACCCAGGGCACCAGTGCAGCAGTGGGAGTCCACCCGCAAAAAGTGGTCCCGAGTACACTTGGACTTTGCTGGCCCCTTCCAAGGGCAAATATTCTTCATTGTGGTGGACTCATACACCAAGTGGCTGGAGGTCGTGCCTTTTGCTTTGGAGCTACCAAACCAGGCTGCTGGGCGAAGAGCGGGTTGCCAGCCTCCAGCCTGGAAATCTCCTGGAATTACAACGGATCTGAAGACAGAGACTGGCTTCCCTGGATAAAATCGCTGCTTTGGAAGGCGGACTTTAAGGCATTAATTCCATGTCAAAGTCCCTCCCCTCCCTAAACCCCACCCTTCCCAAGCTCCACCCCCAAACACTATAGGATTTCCCCAAACTGGAGTTGGCAATCGTCGCCCAGACAAAAGCTGTGAGACTGGGTAGAGCCAGCCTCAAATTTGGTGAATTATCAGTAGAGCCTAGCAGAATTAGGCCAGTCAGGATTGTGCCTGGCTTACCAGACATGGCAGAGAGCACATTTATACTGGTCGGGCCAGCAGAATCCTAGTCGGTTGGTTGTTGACTAAGCTGTCTGCCTGTAGACAGAACAGGTTGTACAGATGGGGGTAGCTGGGTGTTCATCTCTCTTTCTGCCTGTAGTTCCATATAATGGAAGGTGCTGTAAAAGTCTGCCAGGGTGGGGGGTGGGGAGTTTACCCAGTAAAAGCAATGCACATAAATCCTTATACACATGCCTGGGGAAGATTGATTGCCGAAGAAGCAAGCCCAGGTGTAATCTCCCAAGCAATGTTTATGCATCACGGCCGTCTTTATTCCCCTCTCCTCTGGGTCCCTCTGCACTAGGAGAAGATGGACGGACAGTAAACAGCCGGGATTTGTTGCCTTTTTTATGCCACCACAAATCCTCGGGATGGCCGAGAAAGGCTTCTCGGAAGCAAGAGCGATGGATTCTATTGTACCCAAATCCAAATGAAATGGCCAAGCTGATTGGCTTATTTATTGGAAAGGTTCTGCTGCAGGAGGCAGAACAATGGTTTTTCAGGAGAGCTAAAGGCGGCGTGAAAGATACAGTTGCTGGCGCCAGGCACACTTGAGCCACGATCAGAGCCGATCAGAGGTTTTGCCGTGCCTGAAGGCTACGCTGATGAACAAGCAGGCTGGATAAAAGAAAGGGATGAGCAGTCGAGGAAGACGACAAGCACAATTGGATCAGCGTGATGGCTCATCTAGTCCAGTGTCCTGCTTCCCACAGTGGGAAACCAGATGCCCCTGGAAGGCCCAGACAGGCCAAAGCCTCCCTTTGTTCTTGCCCCACAACACCTGGCCTTGAAAGCTCAACTGCCTCCAAACATGGAGGTCCCATAATGGCATGTAGGAAACTGCCTTATACCGCAAGAAACCGCCTATTGAGTCCATCTAGTGCCATACTGTTTCCACTAGCTGCTAGCATCTCTCCGGGATCATAAGCCTAGGAAGTCTTTCCGAAGATGTGTCAATCAAGAGAGGTCCAGGACTGAGCCTGGGTGTGGAGGGGGAGGTATTTGTGAATTTCCTGCATTGTGCAGGGGGTTGGACTAGATGACCCTGGAGGTCCCTTCCAACTCTGTGATTCTATGATCCTGCATGCAAGACGGGCGTTTCAGCACTGTGCCGTGCCTGCCCAGAAGCTGCCACGCAATGACAGCACACCCGATTCAGCGTCGCGGCTGGGAAGATGCGTTGTGTGCGCGCCAAAGCCTTGTTGGAAAGATGGAGGGAAGGGCAAAATGCTCTGCCCCCATGTGGGGAGACTGACTGCTTGAAAGGGAGCATTTGGATAAGCACGCACAGGGAAATCTTAATTGGACTCAGTTCATTGTAAAAACCGGATGTAGTCCGTAAATCACATGCCGCCCTTCTCAGTGGGTTAGCCACTGACAATGAATGAAGATGAATGGGGTAATCTAAACCTGCTGGGAACACGGATCACTCCCCACACGTGGGGGGGGGAGGCTGAAGAAGGAATTCCATTTTGAATGCAACTGGGGAAAGGGGTGGGGGAGAATATCTGAAGGCGTTTCCCCCCACCCGTGGGGCTCAAATGTGAATAGCCAAACACACATACAGAAAGTTGAAGGAACGGCTCGGATCTGGGCGAGGGTTCGCGTCGCACAGCAGACTGAGGCAAGAAATACTTCCGAGTGTCAAGTATGAAAATGCTCTGAGGGTTTTAGAACTAGCTGGCAAGGAGCGATAGTGGGAGGAGCTAGGGTTGCCATTGCCAAGTCTGGGCCAGGAGATACCTGGAGATTTTGGGGAGGGTGGGATGGGAGAGGGAAAGGACCTCAGCAGGCTACAGAGCCATAGACTCCACCCTCCAAAGCAGCCATTTTCTCCAGGGGAACTGCTCTCGATTGTCTGGAGATCAATTTTAATAGCAGGAGATCTCCAGGTGCCACCTGGAGGTCGATGGGGAGGAGGAGGAGGAGAAGAAGAAGAAGAGGAGGAGGAGGAGGAGATTGGATTTATACCCCGCCCTTCACTTGGCGTCTGAGAGCAGCTGACAAACTCCTTTCTCTTCCCCACCCCGCAACAGACACCCTGGGAGGTAAAAGAAGAGGTTGGATTTATACCCCGCCCTTCAATACCCAAAGGTGTCTCAGAGCAGCTTACAAACTCCTTTCCCTTCCCATCCCCACAACAGACGCCCTGTGAGGCAGGTGGGGCTGAGAGAACTCTTGACAGAAACTGCTCTTTTTCAAGGACAGCTGTGCCAGAACTATGGCTTGCCCAAGGTCACCCAGCAGCTGCATGTGAAGGAGCAGGGAATAAAACCCGGTTCTCCCAGATTAGAGTCCGCGCACTTAACCACTACACCAAACTGGCTCTGGGAAACCCAAATACAACGTCCGTGACAAAAATAACGAAGAGTCGATAAAGACATCTTTGCAAAATCATTTACTGTAGTAAATTCTGTAGAAAATTCTCTTCTGTTATCGCTAACACACAATAGAAGAGAATTTTCTACAGAATTACTACATTAAATGATTTTGCAAAGATGTCTTTATCGACTCTTCGCTATTTTTGTCACGGACGTTGTGTTTGGGCTTCCCCTTCCTCCCGTGACCTCTCGTTTTTGGCTGCCACCTGGAGGTTGGCAACCCCAGAGACTGCAGAGACGAGCTGTTGCTTTTGGGGGACTGAGGCTGCTTTAAAGACGGGGGGGGGGCCTTTCTGCACTCCCCTTTTAATCCATGTTCACTGCAGTGTCCTCCAAACAATTCTGCACTAAAATCGAGTTCAACCTCCTTTTTATTCTGGGTTTTCCCCCCATTCTGCATTATATGATCTCCTGTCATGATCTGGGCTGTGCTACCGGAGGCCTACTAGGCCCAGAGAGCCTGGCTAGCAGTAGGTGAGGCTGGGCCTACAACTCCCAGAAGCCCCTGGGAGGTTTTGGAGCCAAAATGGACCAATAGGAAAAGAGGAGGGCTGGAGCAGCAGGAAGGGCTGTTCTTTCTTCCAGAGGGCAGAGGCAGAAGGAAGGCTGCTGCAGGGGAGAGACCCTCATCCTGAGGGAGGGGTGAGTAGTCCAGGAAGGGCTGTTCTTTCTTCCAGAGAGCAGAGCCAGAAGGAAGGCTGCTGCAGGAAGAGACCCTCATCCTGAGGGAGGGGCGAGTAGTGTAAGGCCACTTGAGAGAGTGAGCTAGGGACAGTATATATTCAGACGCGTTAGGGCATTTGATTCCTTTTCTTTTCACCCACTTGCTGTAATTATTCTGCACCTTGTTGTTTGACCTCCTATAAAATAAACCGTTTCCTTGTTTCACTCTGCCTGGTCCTCACACCTATTATTCGGCCAAAAGGGAGGTCTGAAGGTCTTGGGAGGGTGCTCTGGGCCTTCTCAAAGGATCCTAAATCCAGAGTGGTGGCAGCGTCAGGTGACACCCCACCTGAGCCATGACACCTCCCTTCAGTGGTCAGCCCAGTCTCAGCCTGCTGTTGCCCCGGGTTACTTGGATGCTGTTTTGCCATGGCCTTAAATTGCCTCGACGCAAACACTGAGAAAATCCAGAGTGGCGGGCAAAGGCGGAAGGGGCCTAAGTTGAGAAAAAGGGTGTCCATCTGGTCTAAAGCATGCGGGGGGGGGGGAGGGGCATCCAGGGGCCCCGTGCATTGGCTTAGCTGGGAGCCTGCCCATTTCCCTCTTGCATCCATCCCCTTCAGCTGAATTTACAACTGGTGCCATGTCCATTTACACAGATTAGGCCTGGGATCCCCACCCTGTGCCAGCTGAGAGTCGTAGGCAATGCTCCCTCCAAGCTGTGGAGTCTTGTGAGCAAAAAATTCTACTTTGTGAGCTGCTGGCATTAAAGTTGTGAGCCAGAGATTTGTCTACTACATAAATTAGTTTGCCCCGGAGCCCTCCTTCCTGAGCCAAGACAAAAATGTGTGAGCAGGAGGCTAAAAAACCTGTGAGCTAACTCAGACTAACTCGGCTTAGAGGGAACACCGGTTGTGGGGTCTCCTCAGTTCCCGTGTGTGCAGTGCCCATTGTTCAGATCAGGATCAGGGCTTCGGCCTTCCAGTTTGGTGTAGTGGTTAGGAGCGCAGACTCTAACCTGGGAGAGCCAGGTTTGATTCCCCACTCCTCCACATGCAGCCAGTTGGGTGGCCTTGGATCAGTCACAGTTCTCTCAGCCCCACCTACCTCACGGTTTGATGTAGTGGTTAGGAGTGCGGACTCTCATCTGGGAGAACCGGGTCTGATTCCCCCACTCCCCCACATGCAGCTGTTGGTGTGACCTTTCTGCAGAGGGCAGCTTTGGTGGCAGTAACCCTGAAAGGACAAGTCTGTGCTACCAGCAGCATCAGAGGGTGATACTCAGTCTGGGGCTGCAGGTAGATGGTTGCTTCTCCTCCCAAGAAGATGCGCCCGGAATAAGGAAAAGAGAAAGGGTTCCGTCTACTCCGATCCTTCAAATGCTGGTTGCCACTTTGGGGGTCAGGAAGCCATTTTTCTCCAGGCCAGTTTGGCTAGAGATCCTGGAGGTTTTCTGCCATTTTCTGGGCATGGAGCAGGGGGTCACTGGGGGTGTTGGGAGAGGAGGTCTTTGTGAATTTCCTGCATTGTTCAGGGGGTTGGACTAGAGGACCCTGGAGGTCCCTTCCAACTCTATGACTCTATGACCTCCCAGCAAGTAGCAGAACTGCAAGTTTTATCTATTGAGTATTTTTTTAATCCCACCCATTTTAGTAGGACTTCAAAACAGGTGCACATCGTTCTTCCTCGCTCTCTTTTAATCTCACGATGACAGCTATCTGAGGTAGGTTGGGCTGGGATAAAGTGACTGGTCCAAGAACATCCAATGAGTTTCATAGTGTAGTAGGGATCTGAGTTCAGGTCTCCCAAATCCTAGTCTGACATGCTAACCACACTGTCTATCTGGTCCTCCACACTGTCTATCTGGTCCTCAACTAGCCAAACCCAATCATTATCAATGGAGAATTTCTTAATCTGGCCCATCTGGCTGTACCACATGAGATATCATCATCATCTGGCATTGTGTGTAGTATAGAAAGGAGATCCTAAGATTGTCTGGCAGCCAGAAGTTCTAGCTCCTTTAGCGCTATACGCCACTAGGTGACGAGCTAGACTTGTTTCAGAGGTGGTTTGCCATGGCCTGCCTCTGTGTCACACCCCTGGTGTTCCTTGGAGGTCGTCCTTCCAAATACTAGCCAAGGCCGACCCTGCTTAGCTTCCGAGATCTGATGGGAATCGCCTTTGCTATCCAGGTCAGGGCCCCACGTGACATAAAGTCACAGCTAAGCAAGAGGGTATAAATGCCCTTCTATCTAAACAGTGTCCTAACCTGGATGGCTCAGGCTAGCTTGATCTCATCAGGTCTTGGAAGCTAAGCAGGATCAGCCCTAGTTCCTATTGGATGGGAGACCGCCAAGGAAGTTCACGGTTGCTCTGCAGAGGCAGGCAATGGCCAACCACCTCTGTCCATCTCTTGCCTTGAAAACCTTATGGGACCACCATGTCAGCTGTGACTTGGGGGGTGTATTTTTGCATTTTGTGTGTGTGTGTGCGCGTGCCCCCCCCCCTGTGCCCATGCCTGGAAGTTATGACGACCTCCGGCGACTCCTACTAGGGCATGGAAGACGTTCAGACAAGTGGCTTGATGGCCTGCCCCTCCCTCCGAGCCCTGCTATTCTTTGGAGGTCTCCCATCCAAGTACTTGCCAGGGTCATAAGAACACAAGAGAAGCCCATGTTGGATCAGGCCAATGGCCCATCCAGTCCAACTCTCTGTCACACAGTGGCCAAAAATACCAGTGGCCACCAGGAGGTCTAGCAGTGGGGCCAGGACACTAGAAGCCCCCCTACTGTTGCCCCCCCCCCCAGCACCAAGAAAATAGAGCATCCCTTGCCCTAGACTGAGAGTTCCTGTCTATACCTTGTGGCTAATAGGGGCCACGGATGGACCTCTGCTCCATAGGTTTATCTGTATCCATATGTCGACCTTGCTTAGCTTCCGAGATCTGAAGAGATCAGGCTTGCCTGGGACATCAGGTTTGCCTAACCCTAACCCTAACCACAGCTGAACAGCAAAAAGACTAAAGTCAAAAGGACTCGATGCAAAATCTCTCTACCCGCTTTGTCTCTTTAAACAGAATTGCCTTTCACAGGAATGTCTGATAGGACTGCTCGCCTGTTTGCCATCATATGTCTGGCAAAACAGCTTTTCTTTATTTAATTTATTTTAATAAAATTATTTGATATAACACGAGTCATGTTAATAGAATTATACAGTTTGACCAGATTACAGTGGAGTGCTTTAGAACAACAAATGTCTCCACTTCATCTCTGTTCTTCTTACAGTTATTCTCTCTTTCTTTTGTAATACAACTATGTGCCTCCTCTACACTTGTCTTTCAGCAGGGGACAGTTATCCAGCACAATATGGAATTAAATTAGGGCTGCTGCTTAATTGACTGGCTACAAATTCGTTCCCCCGATCGTTCTCCAGCACCTTCCTCCTTTGCTAGCGTAATCCAGGGTCAGAGAACGTGTGACACTACAGGAAGAGATGGAACGGATTGTGTCGACTTGCCACAGGCAGTTTTTGATCTGCTGAACTTGTGAAGAATAAGGAGACGTACGACCACCCAGCTTTTTCAAGACTGTACCAATGACCTCTGCCAGTGTGATGCGGTAGTTAAGAGAGCCAGCATGGCGTAGTGGTAAAGATTGGTAGACTCTGAGCTGGAGAACTGGGCTTGATTCCCCACTTCTCCTCCACATGAAGCCTGCCGGGTGACCTTGGGCCAGTCACAGTTCTCTCAGAACTCTCTCAGCCCCACCTACCTCAGAAGCAATGCTCCCTCTAAGCTGTGGAGTCTTGTGAGCAAAAGTCCGGGTCACTACTGGCATTAAAGTTGTGAGCGAACGATTTGGCTGCTGCATAAAATCAGTTTGCTCTGGAGCCCTCCTTCCTGAGCTAAGACAAAAATGTGTGAGCTGGAGGCTAAAAAAACTGAGCTAGCTCACACTAACTCAGCTTAGAGGGGACACTGCTCAGAAGGTGCCTGTTGTGGGGAGAGGAAGGGAAAGGCAATTGTATGCCCTTCGAGACTACTTAAGGTAGAGAAAAGCAGGATATAAAAACCTACTGTTCTTCTTCTACCTTGGCCCAATCACAGTTCTCTCAGAACTCTCTCAGGGCGGAGATTTGGGGGATGGAGCCTGGGGAGGGGAGAGACCTCAGTAAGGAATAATCCCACAGAGTCTACCCTCCAAAGCAGAGGAACTGATCTTGGTCATCTGGAGAACAACTGTAATAGTGGGAGCTCTCCAGGTGCCACCTGGAGGTTGGCAGCCCTGGAATCAATTCAGATTTCAGATTCTGTTCAGATCGGGATGCTAAGGCAGACATGGCGTGGGGGACAGCAAGGACAATGTGTTGTGCAGGTAAGCCCCAATTGCCATTGGATTTTTTAAAAATGCAATTCAGTGAAATTCTGAAATACATTCAGGTGGGTCGCTGTGTTGCTTTGAAATACAAAACAAGTAAATTTTACTGAACCAACTTCTGCGTGTAAAAGTATGCACATTTTTTTTCTGGAACCCAGGAAGCCTCAGGATCAATGCCTGATAACAGAGTGCCGGATAACTCAAAAGTTTGCCTTCACTTAGACTGGCTGACCTCAGCGATCTTTGCAAATGCATCTTATCCTCTTGGTTTAGAAGTGCCTGCAGCTTCCTATACACAACCCTGACATTCGGGAGTCAGTGTATTTTTTACGATTTAATTCCAATAAGTGACCTTCCTCTACCCCAACCCGATTTCACAATTGTGTACTGGCCGTCCAACCATTTCCCCAAACCTATGAGTGCTCTGTCTCTCTCCCCTTCTCTTACCCTTTCATACTTATACACGCAGAAAGACATTTACTGCTACATGGGTAGCTGAATTTGCTTTCAGCGACCACAAACCTGATTAGATTGCCAGCTAATGGACCTACTCCTTTAACCCCAAGTCAATGTCTTGCAAAGATGTGAAAATCTAACTCTGCTGGAAGGAGAGTCCCGCCAAGATTCACTGAACATGGAAAATAACTTGCTCCTTTTCTGTTCTCTTTGCACTGGTGGCTGGTTTTGTTGTTGCTGTTGTAGTTGTTCAAACAAACTTCCCATTGAGCCCCAAAATCCAGAAGTGACACCAGTCCCCTCTAGGAATTGCCAATAACTCTATGGTAAAACCAAGCATTTCCAGTGATTCCTAGAAAGGACAGGTGTCGCTCCCACATTTTACTTGGAAGTGATGTCATGATGACTTTGGGCTGGCAGCCATTTTTATATTTTTGGCCTGCAGCCATTCCATCACCTCCACTGGAGGCTTGGTAGCCCTGGGCTGCCGGCCCTGTCCTCCTCTTAATATTGTATGCCAAATACTGGAGGAGCTAAGGAACACCAAGTAAAGAAGAATTCATGAATAAAATATTAGAAGCAGCAGAGATGGACAAATTAATCTTAACTCTGAAGGATCATACTGAAGAGTCATTTGAAAACACATGGTATGAGAACTATATCCATATGATATGAATGGTATGAGAACTATATCCATACTAAGACAGGACAAGGTATATAAACAAGGAGAAGAGAAGAAATAGACTTCAAGAACTTAACTTTTGACAATATTGGTTGCATTAAATCTTGGTTTACTATGAGGTGTAAGCTTTAAGTAATAGATAAAGGTAAAGGTTCCCTTGCTCGAAAGCCAGTCGAATCCGACTCTAGGGTTGCGGTGCTCATCTCCGTTTCAAAGCCGAAGAGCCAGCGCTGTCCGAAGACGTTTCCGTGGTCATGTGGCCGGCATGACGAAACACCAAGGCGCACGGAACGCTGTTACCTTCCCACCGAAGTGGTCCCTATTTATCTACTTGCAATTTCTTGCTTTCGAACTGCTAGGTTGGCAGGAGCTGGAACTAGAGACAGGAGCTCACCCCGTCTTGCGGCACCCGGGTCTTGAACTGCTGAACTACTGACCTTCCACAGCCTGCAGTTCAGCGTCTTAACCACTTGAGCCACCGCAGCTCCTTAAGTAATAGATAGTTGGCTTTAAAGTACATATTCACATAATGTACCCCCAATTTTATGTTTGTGTTTGTTATCTGTTTGTGTCATGTCTGTGTTGTAGAAAAAAAAATCTTACACAAAAAAAAAAGGAGTGCACTCAGGATATGCATCCGTCGTGTTATCCGACCTCACATATTTACATGCATATATTATTGCTTGTTCATTTATTTTATTTATAGGCCACCCTCCCCCCGAAGGGCTCACGGCGGTACACAACATTCAATAAATACATGTATTAATCATTCAATAGTAATTAAATTCAGTTAAAACGATTAACAGTTAAAACAGCTAAAGCAATACAGTAGAAATCATAACTAATTCACAATGGCATCGGGTACCAATTTATACCCTCTCCCCTGGGGTGGGGGAGTAAAGGAGGCCAGGCTTGACGTCAAACCGTGGCTGTCCTCAACCAAAGGCCTGGCGGAACTTCTCTGTCTTACAGGCCCTGCGGAACTGGACCGAGTCCCGCAGGGCACGGATGTCCCTGGACGGAGAGTTCCAGCAGGCCAGTGCCAGGGCTCAAAAGACCTTGGCTCCAGTGGAAGACATGTCTAAAGCTGATGGCCACAGTTCCTGAACAGACTGAAGTAGGGTTGCCAAGTGTATCTTCACCGGGAGCAGGGGGCTCCTGGCCGGCGTCTTGTGCATGCGCGCGCTGCGTGCACGTCACCCGGAAGTGACGGGAGGACGCCAGGCACGCTGGGGGCGGGGCCATGCACATACAAGGGAAAACCATAGAGGTTTCCCTTGTATGGCCGTGGCCCCGCCCCCAGCGTGCCCGGTGTGCCCATGTCACTTCCTGGTGACGCGCACGCCAGGGTGGGGTTCCCCCCGGGGCCCGATTCCACGGCGGCAGAAATCGGGCCTCCAAAGCGGGGGTTTACCCACCCCCCGCCCCCACTTGGCAGCCCTAGACCGAAGTAGTAACAAAAAAACTGCAGGGGTTTGCGCTAATAAATTTGAAATATTAATCAAAAAGATTTCATACAAAAGAGTGTACAATATTTGCATAACATCAAATGCAAGTGAAGACGGTGATCTCCAGAATGTTCTGCTGTTTGGACACAAGTCGTCTTCTGAACAATGATGTATACATGTGGTGTCTCTCTATTTCATTTCAACTGATTCCATCATCAACAATTTCATGGATCTCTCAGGATCGCCTAATACATTGTAGAAACAGTTTCTAGAAAAGCCTTTCCATGGGCGAATATTTCAAATTTATTAGTGCAAGCTCCTGCATAGTTTTCCAGTTGAAGACAGCCAGGTCTCTTTCAGGCCAGGGATCACCAGGAGGTTTTGGTCCTCAGAGCGTAATGCTCTTTGGGGGGTATACCGAGAGAGGCGGTCCCATAGGTCCTGTACAGCTTCAATACGTGCAGACTACTGTGATTTCCAAGGTTCTGGCTCATGCATATCAAAGTTATACACACATGCAAAATACACGCACTGCTTCTGCTCAGACAGCTTGGTGACTGCACACCGTGGGAGAGACCTCCTTGCCAGCTGTCAGAACGGAAACACGGGAAGGTCCTCCCAGTTCAACGAAGAACCGATCTCAGGTGCTTGTTAAGGAGCTGAACAGGCCCCAGAGGCCCAAACTGCAGCAGCTCCTGCAGCCATCTCAATAACACCAACTCGGCTTCTTCCAGACAGCAGGCATTGGCCTTTCCCTCCATTTGTTTTACCAAACCCACCTTGGAACAGAAATTCCCCTCTGCACTGCATGCCGCTTTCGCTTTCTTTGATCATCAGGTTTTATGGTACCCTCTGCATAGCTGCTGTGGCTCAAGTGGTTAAGACGCTGAACTGCAGGCTGTGGAAGGTCGGTAGTTCAGCAGTTCGAGACCCACATGACGGAGTGAGCTCCCGTCTCTGGCCCCAGCTCCTGCCAACCTAGCAGTTCGAAAGCAAGAAATTGCAAGCAGATAAATAGGTACCACTTCGGTGGGAAAGTAACAGCGTTCCGTGCGCCTTGGTGTTTCGTCATGCCGGCCACATGACCACGGAAACGTCTTCGGACAGCACTGGCTCTTCGGCTTTGAAACGGAGATGAGCACCGCAACCCCAGACTTGACTGGCTTTCGAGCAAGGGAACCTTTACCTTTACCTACATAGATTTATGGCCGTTCAGGGGTGACTTTGCAGTCAGTATGGCGTTGCCCCAGGGTATTTGGATGTGGTTTTGAGCTGCGCTTTTTCCTCAGTGCTGAGAAAATGTGGAGCAAATACCAGATGCAGAATCGCCCACCATCAAGTGGCAGGTGGCCTCTCCTCCGACATTTAACCCTTTCTTTTCTGTATCTTCCTGTGTCACTTTTTACTACACTGGCTCCTGTCCTGAGACCTACAGGCATAACGTCAGGAAAAGACGTAATATCTTGGTGAAGACATCAGCCTACATTCCAAATTCCAAGCATTCCAACCCTGTGGATGCCGGGCAGGATTCTGCACTAGAGAATATACTGTGCCAACAGCGCAAGGTCAGCTCTAAATTTATGTGGGCTTGAACAAGAGACTATAGCCAGGGCCTAGAACATCTCAGATAAAAGCAACCCTCTTTGGAGAGGCCACAAACTCAGCTGGAGGGACGGCCCATCAAGCCAAGCTTCCCCCCCACACACACACACTCCATTCCGTTGGCTCGGTAGATAAGTTGCGAAGGCAATGAGATCATTTGCATCTGCCCAGCCATTGCTGTGGCACAGCTGCAAGCAGTGAACATGTGTCCTTTTGCAATGGCTCAAGTCATGGAGACCAGCTGGGTTTGGTGCTGGCAGCATGTAGCAGCTCCAGCTTACTAGCTCTCCATGGATCCATTGCTAGGGTTGCCGGGTCCCCCTTAGCCCGGGCTATTTTGGGGCAGGAACGCACAGGAACGGAGTTGGCTACGCCCACTACAGAGGGAAGGCCTGAAGAGCGACACACACACACCCCCGGCGACTCTGAGGCCTTCCCCGGCCTGTCCAAGGGCTGGCTTGCCCGGGCAAACCAAAGGAAGGCAGTTTAAACTGCCTTCCCTTCAAGGAGGGGCTTGCCCGGGCTCCCCCCAGCGCAGGGCACCCGGACAAGCCAAGGGAAGTCATGGGGTGTGGCCTAATATGCTAATGTGCTGTGCGGTCAGAGGTGTGGCCTACTATGCCAATGAGTTCCAGCTGGGCTTTTTCCATCGGTGGAGAATGGTGGGGTCGGGTTGCCAGATCCAGCTTGGGAAACTCCTGGAGATTTGGGGGTGGACCCTGGGGAGGACAGGGACCTCCGCGGGGTACGATGCCACAGAGTCCACCCTCCGAAGCAGCCGTTTTCTCCGTGGGAACCGATCTCTGTAGTCTGGAGATGAGCTGTAATTCCAGGGGATCCCCAGGTCCCACCTGGAGGCTGGCCTCCCTAAATTCCCAGACAGCTGCCATACCAGCTGAGCTACTAATGCTAGTCATGGGTAGACCTGCTTTGGGGACGAGAGCTGCCATAAATCCATCAAATAGCATCTCAAACTGTACAGAGTTATAATAAATGATACACTTCATGTGAATCAGTTAAAAAAGATGAGGTTCAATAGAAAAGGAAATATTGCATATATATCACATTTCCCCAAAATGTCCTTTTTCCCCCTGGGGGGACACCCTGTTCCCCCCACACATACACTTCTACATTCCCAGAAATTTTATGTCACTGGTCAGAATTGCTTTCAGTGCTGTGCTCAGCAGAGCCCCCTTCTCAGCCCGTCAGTGGACCTAGCAGGGTGTAACCAGCGTTGCCAGCTCTGGATTGTGAATTTCCTGGAGGTTTTGGGGGTGGGCCCTGGGGAGGGCGGAGTTTGGGGAGGGCAGAGACCTCCCTGGGGTACAGTGCCACAGAGTCCACCTTCCAAAGCAGCCCTTTCCTGCAGGGGGGCGGAGATCTTTCCTGCAGAGATCCGTTGTAATTCCGGGAGATCTCCAGCCACCACCTGGAGACTGCTTGGGACAGCCCTTCTTGCCTCCCAGTTCAGGAGCAGACTGGTGTGTAGATGAAAAGTACTGGGTTTGCTGCATGGAGGACTCTGACTACGACATGCGTTCAGATGCGTTTATTGTACTTCACACAAGACATCAGAAAATGGCCCTGCAAGGCCAACTATATACACTCCACCCAGCACACCTCTGTCCCCATTGGAGGGTTTGAATTTCCCGCCAAGGGTGCTATTGGTGGACTCGAGGTGGACTAGGATCCTAGGTCCCCTTTGTGTTTGGGGACCAAGCTCCTGCTTAGCCGTGGACCCCTGGTGGCAGTACGTGTACATAACAGTGGAGGCAGCGTGGTTTTGCAAATGAACAGACAGCGGTGGCCAGACGTTTCCTCACATATCCCCAACTGCTGGGTGCGAGAAATTCTCCTTACCAAGCATGGGCGGATGACATCCAGGGCAGTCCTAGAAACACGCTTGAGTCCAGGGGCACCTTTAAGACCAACAAAGTTTTATGCAAAGTGTAAGCTTTCTTCTGCAAAGCACACTTCTTCAGATAAATTGAAATAAAATCTCCTCAAGGACTATTTACAGGGAAAAGGGGGGGCAGCCATTAGGAGGGGCCACTCAGACAGCCCAGATGCATCTGCAGAGCTGAAATTGGATCAGGTGGCCGGCAATGCTCCCTCTAAGCTGTGGAGTCCTGTGAGGAAAAATTCTACTATGTGAGCTCCTGGCATTAAAGTTGTGAGCAGGTGATTTGGCTACTGCATAAATCAGTTTGCTTTGGAGCCCCATCCCTTCCTGAGCTAAAAGAAAAACGTGTGAGCTGGAGGCTAAAAAACTGTGAGCTAGCTCACACTAACTCAGCTTAGAGGGAACCCTGGTGGCTGGTAAGATCAATGGATAGCAGCAAATTAGCACACAAATGCAAGGGTGAATGAAAAGACGTGAGAATGAAGCTAGAGTCCAGCAGTACCCGCAAGACAAACCAAGCTCAACCCTGTGTACCTGGGAGAACAGAGACTCAGCGTGTGCACACTTCTTCACATACGTTGAAACAAATTTCCTCAAACATTACATGCAGTCCTAGGTAGAACTTAACCCCTCCTTGCCCACTGAAGTCCAGTTTGATGTCTGGTGAAAATGGCCACCCTAGGAGGTGTGGTCTGACTGTATGGATTCAGTGTGGCTACACTGTAGTTCCTGAAAGCTACTATAAACACAAAATATATGGCCCTCCGTTAAGTGGTCCACTGCTATAAACCAGGAGAGAGAGAGAGAACTCCACTCTGCCCCATAGAACACAGCCAGTTCCACCACGGCCAAGCCATCCTTAGGGGGGCACAGTGAGGAAAGCATCAGCAGAGGCTCAGCTTGCCCCCAAGGGCCAGTGGGGCAGGAGGAGGTGATCATGGAGTCCAAATACCGCGAGCTGGCCCTGCCACTCATCGATAGCTTTGGCATCAGGGCCTTATTTCCCCAGAGCGTCTGTGTGTTTCAATGGGAAACGTGTGCGCTATAATTAATGCAGGCTTGGGCCCAATAAACATTTTATGGCCCCGACTTAGTTGAGGCCGCTTGTGGCTCCTGCGGTGTCAGTGAGTTATGCAGCTTTCCCCAATAAGTGGCAATGAAAACTTTATAGCATCCCTGCCGTTGCAGATTTTGTTTATGCCACTGATTTTAGTCCTTTAAAAAAGAAAATAAAACCCTGCACTGTTTTCTCCTTGAAGTGCATTAGTTACTATGGAAACCCTGATGTCAGTCAAGCGGGCTGGGCTTCAGGACACCCAAAAGTGCTGACTGAAGCAAGGAGAGGTTGTGCCGGAGAGCTATGATTGTGGAATCTGATTCTGCTCGGCCACAGGAAGTTGTCATGGGCCTGACAGGAAGTGATGCACAGCAAAAGCACACATTGGGTATGTTCAGACGGGCCATTTAGTCTGCTTTTGGCACGCTTCAGTAACGGATTTTATATACACGTTTACACACCCAACATCTGTGCACCGTCCCCAGATGTCGCTTTCCGGCTCAAACCCCCTTTAAAACAGAGTATTTTGTTACCAGGTCCCCAAGTGGTGTTTTCCTCATTCTCCGGTTCTAGCCGCACTTTTCTGACGTCTGATCACTCCTGTGGTGTCGAGCTACTTCCGGTTTAAACCCCCTCCCCGCTCGAAAGCTGCCCGAGGCTTCCGCTTTTCGCCCACCGTTTTTTAAAATGCGTTGGCGATGTGCGCATAGGCAGAGCTCTGCCACTGCGTTTAGAAAACCGACATTTAAACGGTCGCTTGTTTTAGCGTTTAGATGAGTTCGGGATCTCACAGAGGCCATTTTCAGGTCAAACATTTAAATGGAAGTATTTTGTTGGATGGGGTTGGATTGATCCACCCTGGTGGTTCTGCGCATGCGCCATGATAGTTCCCCCCCTTCTATGGAGGGGCACCTATGCGCATGCACAAACTGAGGAAAAAATTTAAAAACCCTGCCGATGCACGCTCCCGCGCATCAGTAGTGTAGCAACCTGACTGCGCGGTGAGGGGGGATAAGGGAGGTAAGTGTGATCGCGATTATCCAGATCAAATATAATCCGGTTAGAACCGGAGAAGTTTAACCTGCTCTCAGCATGCCGTCTGACCGCATCCAGTGACAGCAATTTGTGTGTTATGTCGTATGCAAGTGTTATATTGGAAAATTAGGGCCAATTAAATTATAGTTTTAAATTGATTCATCTGGGGGCCCATTTTAATAACCTCCCATCCCCCTATCTAAGATTGCCAACAGCCTGGAGAAAAAAACGTCCTGTCCCTGAATAGAGGTTTACATGTGTAGAAACATGCAGTTTAAGGTTTCTAATGACATGGAGGCAGGGGTCTTTTGGGGCCGGAGCGCGCCGGAGCACTGCTCCAGCAGCCCAGGAGCCCACGCAAATGGTGGCAGCGGCAAGCCCCTCCCCCAGCTCCCTGAGCCGAAAGCACTGCAGCCGGGGGGGGAGGCCCAGAGAGCCCCGCCGCCGGCTTCCCCGACCCCGCCAAAGCAGTAAGTAAGGGATCCGGGGGCGTGGGGGTGGCAGGGGCTTGATGGGGGGTAGTGGGAGATTCTTGTCTTCCTTCCTTCCTTCCTCTCTTCCTCCTTTCCTTCTCTCTTTCATTCCCTCCTTTCCTTCTCTCCTTTTCCTCTTTCCCTTGTGGCCCAACTCTGGTGAGAAGGGGTTTAAACTTCTCTTCACCCCCCCCCCCCCAGGCCAGCTGGGGAAGGGAAGGGGAGGCTTTTGAAGATGCCTCCCCCCCCTTTTGCTTCCCTTTCTGACATCACTTCCAGTGATGTCAGGGGTCATGGCATATGCTAATAGCCTAGTAGCTAATGAGCTAATGAGTACCTGCATGGAGGTAAGCAATATCATCTGTTCCGTAACGTCCCACAGAGCCTCTGTTAAGGGATAGGACATTTTTTTCCCTTCAGGTTGTTGGTAGTCCTACTCATGTTTTAAAAAAACAACACAGAGACAGGGAGACACCACAATACAGAGCTTGCAGGAAATCAGGTTGGCAGGGTTGCGGGGAGGGCGGGGTATAAATTGAATTAAATAAATAAATAAATAAATAAGGGTTGCTGATAGGCCGAGGCCTGGAGGAAAATGTCCAGTCCCTTTAGTCGCGAATTACGCTGGGATGTTATTTACCTCCATGCCATGAAAAGTTGCAGCTTCCCCATTCCACATGTTACGCCCTCTATTAAAGGGACAGGGTATTTTTCTCCAGATTTATTGGCAATCCTAAGCATTGGTCCAAAGCAAAATCCCCACCCCCCCAGGCAAATAATACTTGTTATTTTGGTTGTTTTCTATAACATAAGAGAGTGCGCAGGCTTCTCGGCTCACCAGAACTGGTTATCAGACTCGATATTAAACAAAAGAGGAGCAGGGGTGGAATAAGATGTTCCAGGCATGGTGGTCAACTCTGGGTTGGGAGATACCTGGAGATATTGGGGGTGGAGCCTGAGGAGATGAACTGGACTTCAATGGGGTACAAGGCCACAGAGGCCACCTTCCAAAGCAGCCATTTTCTTCAGGTTAGGTGATCTCTGTCGCCTGGAACTCCATTGTAATTCCAGGAGATCTCCAGCCACCACCTGGAGGTTGGCACGTTGAGTTCCAGGCCGTGCTCATAAGGCCTTTCATATCCATCCTGTCCAGAATGCTGAACAGGTTTTGACAGTTAAATGGTTCTGGCTGGAGCCAGTGTCAGGTTGTACAGGGGTCATTTTGTAGAAAAAGAGGTGCAGGAGCTCATTAGCTTATCTTATTAGCATAACTTATTTGCATATGCCGCACCCCCTGACATCACCGGAAGTGTGTCAGAAGGCAACACCCACCGCTCAGGCTCCACTGGACTGTTTTGGATTGCTAGCTATTGGGGGGGGGGGAGAGAACGTGCAGATCTGTCCTCGCAGAGGAGGGAGAGCTTGTACCTGAATAAAACTTGGTCTTAAGTGTGCCACTGGACTGTTTTGGGCTGGGGGGGGCTCTGCAACTTACCTGGCTGCTTCTTGCTCTGAGTGAGGGCTGCTGGGAGCAGGGGGCGGGGCTTGTTGCATGTGCCCGCCCCCTGGGCTCTTTACTGCCGGAGCTCCGCTCCTGCAGGAAATGACCCCTGCAGGTTGAAACTTTGGAGAAGCAAAAACGGATGCATTCAATGTTGAATATTAAAAAGTTAATGAAACATCTAATCAAAATGCGAAGGTATCACAATTTAAACCAGTGCCTGCAGCACCTTAAAGACCAGAAGGTGCCACCAGACTCCTGTTTATTTTTGCTGCAATGAAATGGCACAACTGGCCAGAGTTATGATACTAACTTAAGTGCATCAAACATTTTTGCCAATCGAGCTTTTTCCTAGGTGCCTAGAAGACAAAGAAGACAAAGAGGAGGAGGAAGAGGAGGAGGAGATTGGATTTATACCCCCCTTCACTACCCGAAGGAGTCTCAGAGCGACTGAGCAGGAAAAGAGGTGATCTAACGTGAGAGGGACTGGCGCAGTCAAGGAAGCCACACAGCCCTCAGTTTGCAAGACTTGAGCAAGTGGCTTGACGGCACTTGACACACACAGTGGGAGCTGGTAGACACATACAGTGCAGAAGAAGGAAAAGAGGAGATTGAATCTATACCCCATGGCCCTTCACCACCCGAAGGAGTCTCAGAGCAGCTTACAATCTCCTTTCCATTCCCCGTCCCTGCAACAGACACCCTGTGAGGGAAGCGGGGCGGAGAGAGCTCTTTCCCAGCACTGCTCGTGAGAGAACAGCTCTGAGAGAACTTGTAACTGAACCAAGGTCACACCAGCAGCTGCACGTGGAGAAGTGGCGAATCAGACTTGGTTTTCCCAGATTAGAGTTCGCACTCTTAGCCACTACACCAAACTGGCTCTCATGTAGCCACCTGACAAATACATCTGGGAAAATTATTCCAAAATCTGGTGTCACCACAGAAGAAAGCCCTGTCCCAATAGCTGACCACACTCATACCTCAGAAGGGGACCGCTCTGCAGCAAGACCTTGTCAGAAGATGTAAACAGACAGGCAAGCAAGTGGTCCCTTAGACCACCTCATTGCAGTTTATTTAGTGCAATTAATTTTTTTTAAAAACCCAGCGCTTTGAATCAAGCCCAGAAACAAATTCATAGCCCAAGTAAATCCTTAAACTATGTTGAGATGCCTGACTGGTTCCTCTCAGTAGTATAGGACGGGATGCTATAGGACAGTGGTGGCGAACCTATGGCACGGGTGCCAGAGGTGGCACTCAGAGCCCTCTCTGCGGGCACGCGTGCCATCGCCCCAGCCAGGCCCAGACCATCATTAACGTGTCAAATTCTCTGCCAAATAATTGTAAGTAAATGAAAGCATTTGGGATTGCTTTCCTTACTTTGCTTGGATCATCTTAAATTAATGTATGAGTTGTTTTTTCTAAAGTAAAACCTCAGTATTCAGGTTAAATTGCCGTGATCAATAAGTGGGTTTTGGGTCGCAGTTTGGGCACTCGGTCTCTAAAAGGTTCGCCATCACTGCTCTAGGAGGACACCAGCGACATGCTTTTCATAAGCAGCCCCCATGGACAATACGTTGTGGTCATCTGGGATAATTGTGGCTGGATCTGTTCAGGAAGGACCTCAGTCAAGAGAGTAGGTGACAAGTGGTTTGAGACATGGATTCCACATGGGCATCTGTCTGTAAGGCCAGACCTAATTGTACCCTAAACAGCAAATCTAATGTTTTCATGCTGATTAGAACAGGCTGAATAGCTACTCTCTGATCTAATTTTGCTGAGAATACATCTCAGCTTCCAAAGACTGGCCCTCCATCTTCTGCAGCGTTTTAGAATCTAAACTCGGGTCATTTCCTGCAGGAGCATACAGGAGTGGAGCTCCGGCAGTAAAGAGCCCAGGGGGTGGACACATGCAACAAGCCCCGCCCCCTGCTCCCAGCAGCCCTCAATCAGAGCAAGAAGCAGCCAGGTAAGTTGCAGAGCCCCCCCCCCATCCAAAACAGTCCAGTGGCCCCTTTAAGACCAGGTTTTATTCAGGTACAAGCTCTCCCTCCTCTGCGAGTGCAGATCTGCAACTTCCCCTCCCAATAGCTAGCAATCCCAAACAGTCCAGTGGGTGTTGCCTTCTGACACACTTCCCGTGATGGCAGGGGGTGTGGCATATGCAAATGAGTTATGCAAATGAGCTCCTGCACCTCTTTTCCTACGAAATGACCCCTGTCTAAACTTAATCAGGTGACTGCTGCTGATCATTGTTATCTTGATCCACGGAGGGGGGGGGGAACACACAAGTCAGGGGTTAGACATGCCGGTCCTACAATACTCTGTATCACCTCTAGGACTACCAGCTCTGGGGTGGGTAATTCCTGGAGATTCAGAGGTGGAGACTGGGGAGGGCAGGATTCGGAAGGAGAGGGAGGGCCGTGAGGACGTGGATGCCTGTAGAGCCGGCCCTCCAGACCGGCCATGTTCTTCCAGGGACCTCATCTCTGTCTGGAGGTCGGTTGTAATTCTAGGAGACCTCCAGGCCCTACTGGGAGGCTGACAGCCCTTTTCAGCTCCACAGTTGCCCTGGTAGCTGTCGAGTCCTGAGCATAGGGTTGCGAGGCACCCCCTGGCCACCAAGTTGGGAAACTCCTGGAGTTTTGCAGATAGAGCCGGGGAAGGGACCTCAGTGGGGTTCAGTGCCACAGAGCCCACCCTCCCAAGCATCCCTTTTCTCCAAGGTGACTGGTCTCTGTCGTCTGGAGATGAGCCTGTAATTCTGGGGGATCCTCAGGCCCCACCTGGAGGCCGGCATCCCTAGAGAGGCCTCCTTGTCATAGAAAGGCCCTCACAGAGGTCAAAAGAGGCCCAGGCCACTTCCGTTTTTGAGGGGGGGGCAGTAAATTAAAAAATGAAGAAGTGCGAAAACAATGATACAAAATAAGTAGTATTATATTTTAAATGTTTACATTTCAGACGATAAGAAAAAGAACACTGTAAGACTCTGTAACGAGTGTTCCCATTTTTATTTAACATGTGATTTAATGTCAAAGGTGTAGATCTGAGGCCCCCTGAGAAGGTGAGGCCCTGGGGCCAAAGGGCTCTGCTGCCCCTCCCCTTCAGAGGCCCTGGCCATAGATAAGCCACACCCATTAATGTCTCTATCCAGTTCAAGGCGCTCATGTTGAGGATATAAGCAGACGTTGCCCTGGATGTGTAAAAACTGAAGGGCTGTTTCCCCCTGTATATGGCCCTCCCCTCTGCTGAGACTAGGCCAGGGCGCTTTGCCTTGCGCATCTGATCAGGGTGGCCAACTTCCGAGTGAGGCCTGGAAACCTCCAAGAATTACAAGTTCTCTCTGGGTGACAGAGATCAGTTCCCCAGAGAACGTGGCTGCCTTGGAAGGTAGACTCTGTGGCATCGTACCCTGCTGACGCTCTTACCCTCCCCGGGTTCCACTCCCAAATCACCAGGAATTTCCCAACCTGGAGCCGGCACTCCGAGGGTTGATGTGGATCTGGCAGAAGGCTTGTGGGGTGGCTCCCTGGGTTTGCTACTTTATCCTATTCCTTCTGTCACCTTGGGGAAATGGGGCTTTCCCCATGACTTGTTGAACGGGGCCACAGGCATCGGTCACTGTATTTTGGTTTTAGTTTGTTTTGGAACAAGCATTACACGCTGATTATAAACGTACTGCACACAGGTGATTACTTGCGTAATGTTTTGAATGCAGTCTTATGCAGAGAAAGCATTGGACGAGTGTAATAACCCTAACCCCCTAGCATAATTGTACGCAGTGCCCAAACCACTTCAAAACGACGATTTGCACAAGGAACAGAGTCAGGGTACGCCACAAGGTGGTCCCTCCATTCATCTCTGCAATTTCACCCGTGCCACTTGAGTTCGAAGTCTGTCAGCACTCCCATTATGGAGAGGTTCATAATTCAGCCCTAAAAATGTCACCTCTGGCTGAAGATCAAAGGACAGAAGCAATTAAACAAAGGTTGGGTTTAAATCAGATTGGGGGAGACCTCTCTCCTTTTTAAGAAAAAAAAATAAAATCCTTTTAAAATCATCGGTTTTTGCATCATTTCTTGAAGTTCTGAATGAAAGATGTGAACAACATATAAAGAACTCCGTTCTTACGGGGAGAAATTAAATAATAGGCCCTGGAAGAATATCAAGAAAAAGCGCAAATTAATTTACAACTGGTACTAGGAAGAAGCTGGTAGGTGTAGGGCAATGATATTCTGAGTAGAGTCACACCTTTCTAAGTCCATTGAAGTAAAATGTCATTAACAGTGCTTAGCTGTAGGTCTATCAACAGCTATTAGCTACAATGAACCTCCCTGTGCAGAACAAACACTGTGTTTCCCCGAAAATAAGACACTGTCTTACATTTATTTTTTCTCAAGAAGACACACTAGGGCTTATACCACAAGTGCATAGAAATCCTGCTAAGGCTTATTTTTGGGGTAGGTCTTATTTTCGGGGAAACAGGGTATACCTTTTAATATCATATCCTAGGGATAAACAGCAAGGGAGCATTATGATCTTCATGCCATGCTCGCAGGCTTCAAGAGGCATCTAAGGCTGTGGTCACAAGCACTAAATAATGCACTTTCAATTCACTCTCCAATGGGATTTTGCCAGTCCACACAGTAAAATCCAGTTGGAAAGTGCATTGAGAGGAGATTATTTAGTGTGTGTGATCACAGCCTAAATGGCCAGATTCAGAAATACACCATTGGATTCCATGGACTTTCTACACCAATTGCAATTCTTAGATTCTCACCTCTAATGGGAGGGAAATTCACAAGCAGAATAATGATTCTCCCCTCCTCCTCTGATTTAAAAAAAAATGTAGGTGCTGGCTTGATTCCAAACATAGGTTAGTGAAGATTTAAAATTTGTTATTAATAAATACATGTATCTTTTTCTACTTTTATTAGATAGGTTTTAATATTGGCCCTCTTCTTCACTAACCTTTGTTTGGTTCTGGATTCTATTGTTAGGTTCAGTTTTTTCCCCTTTTTGTTTCTGCTTGATTCCAAACATGCCAGCAGTTTTTATTACTAACAGCAATAGGAAGAGTACATACATATTGCCTATGGATATGCAACGTACATCTGATGAACTGAGCTCTGACTCACGAAAGCTGAAATCAATCTTGTGAGTCTCTAAAGTGCTATCGCTTTAATTTTCCTGCTACAGACTAAACACGGCTACCCTTCTGGCATTCTTATTCAGCAAAGACTCTTCCTAAAATTTCTAAAATGGCATTGTTGGCCATTATCTATTTCTACTCCTCTGGTTGCTTTGCTTTCAGACTTCACGATGCATCCGGAGTCTCGGCGAGAAGGCCGACTGGAAACGAAATCAATCAGACCGAATTACATTGTTGTTCCCTCTCCCAAAACCCCTCCCCTTGTCTGAGAGCTGCCGCTCTTTTGTGCCGCATCCATTCCCCTGCCTCTTCCCCACACAGTCACCTTTGCTTTATAATGATCCTGCCCAGAATCCCATTGATTCCGAACGAAGTCTTGTTTATTTGCATCAGAATGAGGCCATAATTCACCCAGCAGCCTGCCTCCCGGGCTGCCTTCGCGACATTGCCTTTGCCTTTGAGACAAGGCACACGCAACCATGATCCTGCCTGCTGATCAGCTCACACATTAACTGCTCTGCTTCTGTCTCATATCGGATCTCGGCAAAGGCAGGAGGACGCCGCCTCCTCGCCTGACATTCCCCAGCCTGTGAGCCAACAGCAAGGGCTCCATAGGCAACCTGGAACCAGGGCCGGCTCCAGGCTTTTCTGCGCCCTAGGCGGGGCTACCTTCTGGTGCCCCCCCCCGCCCACGCGCCCCTTTAAGATGCGACCAGTGTTCCCTCTAAGCTGAGTTAGTGTGAGCTAGCTCACAGCTTTTTAGCCTCCGGCTCACACATTTTTGCCTTAGCTCAGGAAGGAGGGCTCCAGAGCACACTAATTTATGCAGGAGCCAAATTGCTCGCTCACAACTTTAATGCAAGTAGCTCACAAAGTAGAATTTTTGCTCACAGGACTCCACAGCTTAGAGGGAACCTTGGATGTGATCCTTCCCATTCAGCTCCTTGATCCCTTTGGAGAAATAGATCCAAAGGGGGAGGAAGAAAGACTACTTTCGCATAAGCCACGCCCCTTTGCCGGCTGGCAGCATTTGGCCGTGGAATGCCAGCGCCGCCAACGCTTCTCCAGGTATTCGCCCACCCCCTCCTCTCGACTGTCCTGTCAGACCTGCCCCCTCCTTCGCCCCTGGGCGGGAAATAGTGCTGAAAGGGGGGAGGGAATCTGCGCGCCAGGCTGCTTTGCTGCCCCACCCTCTGCCACATCTGCCCATGCTCCTGCACCCTCGCCTATTGTTTCCCAACGGCTGGCCGGCCAGGGCACGCGCCCTCTCCCGCCTTCGAGGGTCCGGCTGGCTTAAGCGTCCTGAACGTGCCCTGGTGGGTGCGAGAGTGGGACTTTGGGAGGGAAGGGGTGTCCTGTTTGGCGCCCCTAAGGGCCGGCCTGCACTCTAGGTGATTGCCTAGTTCGCCTAGTGGGTGAGCCGGCCCTGCCTGGAACCTCCAGGAGTCAGGCCACACTGCCAGGTGATGTGGATTGTGCTCTGGGCTTTGGATTTTTCCTTTTGGTCCAGTACGGCTGACGACAACATCTTTGACCCATAAAGGCAGGGTGGTTTGTTGTAGGGCCAATGCATACATTCCCCTCTATGGAGCACAGAACGTGATACCCAACAAAGAGTCCCCAGAAATCTCACCCTGAAACATAACTTCTCTAGTTTACGTGGCTGTTACTACCTTAGCAATAATATCGGTATTTTTAAAATAAAGTAAATAATCAGAAGCAATCTTGGATAGTGACCTGACTTTTGTCAATGTTACCCTTTAAAACCACATATATCCTCACTACCGAAGATGCTTCCAGTCATTTGTTTTATTATATTTTGTTTGTTTTTAAATGTTGATATCCCGCCTTATCTCTCTCCTGAGACTCAAGGTGGCCGGAAAAGCACCAGCAAGTAGCAAACACGTAAAAACACCCTAACAGTGATCTAACGAGATGAGAGTGTGCACAGGATGCACACCGCACAGCCAGATCCGCCCAAACTGATCAGTCTCCATTAAATGCCCTCTGGAATAAAAACACAGAACCACAGAACCACAGAGCGGGAAGGGGCCAGACAGGCCATCTAGTCCAACCCCCTGCTCAGTGCAGGATCAGCCTGGAGCATCCCTGACGAGTGTTTGATAGACTCACGGAATCACGGAGTCGGAAGGGTTTGGACATCTTACATGCCTTCTTGAATACTATGAGTGAAGGCACCCTCCGCACCCACTATGGTAGCACATTCCAGAGGACTCGATCTACCACAGAAAAAGCCCATGGCCAAACAGACAGTCATCATATGCGGATACAAAGGCTGGCCATGCTTGGGTTGCGCAGCATCAGAGGAAAGACACCAAGAAGCATCACCTGTGTCCAGATCCCAGGATCAGAGTCTCTGTGCCCTCCTTGACCCGCCAAAGCCTTCCTGAGGGCCACACACCTCCTTCTGACCAAGCAGGCCCCCTTCTTATCATTTATCTATTCCTTGCCAGGGCAAGACCAAATCCTGCACTGACTGATAATGGAGTCTAGAACAAAGTGTGCAAATGGAATAATGAGGCGTTTTCGCATACAAGCAGTTTGGAAGGGGAGGGGGAGAATTTCAACGTGTCTTCAGAAAATGAACAGACTTCCAAGAGCTGCTACGTAAGTAAGATTGAGACCTTCAAAGATCAAAGGCACAGGAGATTAACAATTTTGGGGAGACATTTGCAGGGAAAACAGAAGAAATATAAATTGTATAACTAATTTGTAGCAATATATCTTGATTGTTTGCATGGTGAAACTGACTAATGAGAAGATTTACCTAAAGTGAACTCTCAAACTGCAAAAGAAAAACAACAACAATAACACACATTTGTACATATATTATTTCTTTCTGCCTTCTTTTCTCTGAACCTTTACTGATACTTGATAAATGACTGATTAAGAATATAATCTGTAGTTACAAATATTGACTATCTTTATTGTCTTAACTGATTAGTGAAAGTTAGAAGTAAGGGTTGGTTTATTTGAAGCAATATGTTTTGGATATTTGTAATGCTCTACCTGATGGTTGATAAAAAATTATAGGGTAGTTTTGTCTCTTAAAGTGGGCCTTGTAGGGAGAAAATAAAAGTAAAGGGCTAATTGCTAACAATACTTTTTGAAATTTTGAAAGAATATCTTAAAGGGACTAGATTGATATTATATAAGAAATTTAAACTGTCTAACTGCTGTGATATACCTGTTTTTTTCCTTTTATATTTTTATTGTTATAAAATTGATTAATAATAGTAATAGCAGGGAGGATATAGAAAAAAATGAATTGTTTATTGGGAGCAGAATTTTACTTAATGTAATCAGATGTGGATTATAGATTAACAAAGGGAAAAAGGGAATTATGTCTCTAAAGATGTTATGAACGAGGCAATGGCTGGATACCTTTGAAGTGTATGGCTCTCTCTTTTTTGTTTTATATAATTCTTTTAAAAAACTAATAAACCTTGCCCATTAACAATGGGCAAGCAGGGGGAAAAAAGCATTGTGTTATAGCTTTCATAAGGAAGCAGAAATGTTGCCTGTTGCTATGTTTATTGTCAATATGGCCTCGCTTTTATGGCATTGTCTTCTGCCTTTGTAACCCACTTCCTGCATTGTGGTATGCCATGCCTTAGATGGGTTCTCCCCCCCCCCCACATTGTTTTACATTTCTGTAATCTGTAATCTGCAGTTCTGTAATCCTGGTCCTGATCTCGGAAGCTAAGCAAGGTCAGCACTTGGGAAAGAGACCCATCAAGGAAGATTCTGCAGAGGAAGGCAATGGCAAACCACCTCTGCTTCCCACTTGCCTTGAAAGCCCCTTGCTGGGGTCACCACAAATCTTGGATGGGAGACCACCAAGGAAGGCTCTGCAGAGGAAGGCAATGGCAAACCACCTCTGCTTCTCACTTGTCTTGAAAGCCCCTTGCTGGGGTCACCACAAGTGAGCTGCAACTTGACGGTACTTTACATAAACAAGCCAAAACAGAAGGGGGGAAGACTATCCTTAAGAAGCAACGAAGTTGGATACACAAAGGTTGGGTGAGAGAGAGAAAGTATTTTGAGAAATAAATTAAACCAAAATTAAACCTGATACATTTTGCTATTTCTAGGCTAAAAACCTAAAGTCCAAGAGTTATGATAGGTCAGAAAGAACTACTAAACCTGCATTCCTTGGATGTGTGTGCTCGGAAGTTTAAGATAGCTATCCCCCAACCCAATTATTTTGCCACACAGGATATCTGAAATGCCTTATAATCAACCTGCCTTGGCATGTCTATACAAAAATCTGACTACCAAGGAAGGCCTTGGAGGCTGAAACGCATCTGGTACTGTTTTTACGTGGTTCAAGGTTATCAACTGAAATATATTGAATTATTGGTCCTGTTTTATTGGTTCAAGGCTTTTATCCAGTTATATAGATTCAGGACTTCTTAGTTCAAATATTCACCACTTCAAGGGCAAATTGAGCCAATGATTTTAAAGGATGGTTTTAGTGCACTTTGTTTTACACACACACACACATATATACATACTCCAGTTTGGTGTAGTGGTTAAGTGCACAGACTCTAATCTGGGAGAACCAGGTTTGATTCCCCTCTCCTCCACATGCAGCCAGCTGGGTGACCTTGGGTCAGTCACAGTTCTCTCAGAGCTGTTCTCTCAAGAGCAGTTTCTGTCAGAGCTCTCTTGGCCCCACCTGCCTCACAGGGTGTCTGCTGTGGGGAGGGGAAGGGAAAGGAGTTTGGAAGCCACTCTGAGACTCCTTTGGGTAGTGAAGGGCGGGGTATAAATCCAATCTCCTCCTCCTCCTCCTCCTCCTCCTCCTTCATTTCCCCTCACCCAACCTGGGGGTACCCAACTTTACTCTCTCTCTCTTTCTCTGTCCTAGTTCTAATGCATTGTTCAATGACTATCTTACACAGTCTGATTACATTTTTAATATGTTGTAATTAACCTTGTCTCTCTGCCAGAAAGGCAAGCTATGAACAAGTGAATGAAAAAAAAGTTTCCTGAATTCATATCTGATTTCCATGATAGCAGCCTACAGTGACTAAGATCAGGGAGACTCAGATTCAAATCTGGGCCACCGGTTCTCTCTCCACCTCATCTGCCTCACAGGGTTGTTGAGAGGATAAAATGGAGGTGGCAACCCAACCTTGGAGGAGGAGGAGGAGGAGGATAAAAATGCACAGGAGAAATAAACCAGATAACGTGCCCACCGTACACACAAACATTAGTCACTCACTAGACTGAATGAAACGGTGCAAGCTCAATGTCACTCTAAATATTTGGTATCCTCCCCCCCCCCCCCCTTTTTTCATCACTTATGATTATTCTCCAGGATCACATACCTTTCCAGTAGAAGAGTTATTTTTTTAAAAAAAAAATCAAATTGGGAAGCAGGTTATGTATAATTTTTTTAAAAAAATGTGAATCAGATTCTTTAATATTGGAATTAAATTAGTCGCATTGAGAAATCAATCTTATTCCTGTTGCAATCAGAAAAACGTAACACATTCCCACCTGTAGACCCCACCACCACCAGGATGAAATTCTACCTGGCACCCAAGGTACTAGGCTACCCAAATTTCAGAGCGCTAGGCAATGACATTCCCCTTTCATAGGCAATTGACATTCCCACATGCTGGATTTTGAGTGATCCTCCAGTGCGTGTGTGTGAGAGGGGGGGGGTGGAGATGCACACCAGAATGGAGTACGCAGACAAGGGGAGGCTACATCCCTCGCTCCCGCTCCAACACAGAAAGCTAGCCAGTCTGAGTAAAAATATATGCTTCAAGCTTTAGCTCCCATATCTTCAGTGCTCTGGCATTGAATTAAAACAGAAATGCACCTATTCCAGCTTTCAGTCCACCAGACCAAGAAGGGTTGCCTGTCTTTCCTCCTATTGGGGTTAACAGAAGATGGAGGAGGGATTTGTATCAGGAGACCCGTGTGGCTGTTTAGTGCTTTTACGTGAAATTACAGACGTCAAGAGACCTCGGAGCCTGAATCAGCACTTCTGTCTTTACACTCGAGCCCTTTACAGATCTTAGAACTGGGCAGATCAGGGACGTGCCAACTGTACATATCAGAGGTATGCACTATCTGCAGCCCTCTTTATACATGTGGCTTGTTAAATTTACTATGCCAGTAAAGGTATTGTACTTGTACATGTGGTTGCCATGTGCTTTGAAAGGGGCATCACATCGGTCTTGCATGTGTGTGCAGCCTCACTGTACATGCTACCGACATAAAGCCGTGATTTTTCAGGATTCTGGATCACGTGTACCAAAGCTGAAAATCCTTTCAGGCAACAAGGTGACCACACATACTAGGAGGATCTGTGGATGGCTGCCTGTCTCCCCATTTGCATGGACAGCAGTGTCTGAAAAGGGCTATAGAGTTAATCTGATCTTTCTCATCACTGAAGCTCTCATCTGCTTGGACATGTGTGTATTTACTATTACCAACGAGCCGGCCCGTAGTCCTAACATCTGGCCTCCACCACTGTGCTCAGGAAGACCACTGAGTGGAAAACTGTTTGGCTGTAAGGTATTTCCAGCATGCCATCTTATGTACCCAGTGTATCAGCACTAGCACCTTATGAGTTTATGTTTTTATTGTATTTGAAATTTGAAATTGATTTTATGTGAATTGAATGGTCATTTATAGACCAATTATGTAAGCCGCCCTGAGCCTGCTCGTGGGGAGGGTGGGGTATACATTGAATTAATAAATAATAATAATCCCTCCCCCAATGATGATGATGAAGATGATGATGATGATGATGATGATGATGATGATGGGGGGGGGAGCACATGAAGCCACCATTATCCCTCCCCCAATCAGCTTGTAGTGCAGGCAAGCTGCCTATCACCGTGGGGTGGAAGGAGCTGCAAAGCCCTGGCCCGAGCATGACTCTACTCATCTCCCCCATCTCTGCAGCCCTGCCTGCCTGTCCACCAGCTAGTACAATATACATTGAATTAATAAATAATAATAATCCCTCCCCCAATCGACTTGTAGTGCAGGCAGGCTGCCTATCACCGTGGGGTGGAAGCAGCTGCAAAGCCCTGGCCCTAGCATCTGACTCTACTCCTCTCCCCCATCTCTGCAGTCCTGCCTGCCTGTCCACCAGCTAGTACAAGCAAAGCATTTCCTCCTGCCCTTGAAGCTGCAAGGGAAAAGAAGCCCTCAACCCTACAGTTAAGAAAATCCCAGCATCGCGGTCCTTCACATACCTGCACATTCCCTCGTTCCCTTTGTTGCCCCAGCCCCTCCGACCTCCCAGCTGCCCTGGAAATCAAAACAGAGCTATTGAGATGGTACAGGGATTGGCGGAAAGGCGAGACTGAACAGAAAAACAACAACCCTCCAGTTAAGAAAATTCCAGCATTTGCGGTCCTTCACATATCTGCACATTCCCTCGTTCTCTTTGTTACCCCAGCCCCTCTGACCTCCCAGCTGCCCTGGAAATCAAAACCAGACTGCAAGGCACCAGAATAACTGCTCCTGAATTAAAAGACGGTGTTGTTCTGATTTCAGATCATATTCCGTTGGATTAAATCTTGTTTTGTAAATGTCCAGCTGCAATTTTTAAATCTCCAGATGCCAAAAAGTAACACACTGCTTTCGGGGCATTTTGCCTTGTGGTCAATCTCCTCCACACATAAACATGGAAACCTCTTTCTTCCCTCCCTCCACTGAAACTCAAAATACCATCTTTAGCCACTGAATGGCAGCAGAGTGGGTGGGAGACAGTCAAGGCCATTCCTTGAAGCTCAATTTATCATGGAGTTCTGGGCAAGTGCCCATCAAATGCTCCAGGCCTGCCCGAAAAGGGCTGTCACACCACCACTCTCCTGTGCAAGTCCCATTTGTTTCAATAAGGACTGTGCAGGAGCCCTGCCCTGGACAGCCCAGGCAATCCCAATCTTGTCAGATCTTGGAAGCTAAGAGACCTCCAAGGAATACCAGGGCCAGGACGCAGAGGCAGACAAAAGCAAGTCACCTCTCTGAAATGTCCCAGCACCACTAGGGGTCACCAGAAGTCAACCATGACTTCCAGGCACATACGTGTGCACACACACACACAAATACTAAAAATAAGGACTGCGCAGGAGAAGGTCTTGGTGGATTGTGTCCATGGGAATCACTGTCATGGGAACTTAACATATCGGTTTTTCACCTTGTCAAAATGTCTGGGATGAGCTTGGGACTAATGTCCAAAAGGCCCTTTTCAAACAGATTAATAGGGCAGAAACGTTTAAGTTGTATTTACCATCACCAGATGTGATTCAAAGTCCTTAGTTTTAAAATAATGGCAACTGACAATCCTTCAGCAGAATGAAAATTGAGTGGATTTTTGTTTGTTTGTTTTGTGTGTGTTTTTAGGAAGTCGAGCGGGTATGGCATTACAAAGATACCCGTCTCCAAACCCTTGAGTCTGGATGCTTGCCAGAATGGCTGACTGGGTTGTTCCTTGCCAAGGGGCCGCTGTGTTAAGTTGGTTGTAGCAAAACCAAACAAAGGGTTGATGAAGTGAGCTCTGTGACTCACGAAAGCTCATTTCGAAATAAATGTTGTGAGTCTTTACGTTTCCCCTGGACATTTGGGTGGATAATTAACAACCAGGACAGGCATTCAACCAGTCGCACAGACAGAAATGTTCCAATAGCGGTAAATATATATATATATATTGGCCTATCCTAAGTTAATGTGTAACAGCCCCCCCCCCAGTTCTGCTGATGCAGCAGAGGATAAATATTTCCCATAAATCATTTTCAGAACAACAGCATTCATCGCAGCCTGTTTAATACACAAGCAAAACCCATTGTGCATATTTTAAAATAAAATTATTTTCACTGTTAATAGTGTTCTTAAAAACAAGTGTCAAGCCTGGGTCAGAAATCTGAGAGAGAGCCAGAAACACATTTTACATTTTACTGAGAACAAAATATGGGCTGCAGAGTGTTCCCCCCCCTCCCCATCTTCCATGTCTGCAAAACAATAAGGGCTTTTCAAATTTTAAAAAATGTAAACTTCAGGGACAGGGTCTATAATAGCACTGAGAGAAGCCATGTTTCACCACACACACACACACATACGCAGTCAGCTCAAAACAGGCCACATCAGAGAATCAGATAAGCAACACCACTACAGTAGCATACATTTGAAGACAATTCCAAACTGTGTTAGTTTGTTACAACAAAATGAAAAAGGAATTGAGTCCAGTATTTCCCTCTAAACTGAGTTAGTGTGAGCCGGCTCACACATTTTTGTCTTAGCTCAGGAAGGGTGGCTCCAGAGCAAATCAATTTATGCAGTAGCCAGATCGCTCACTCACAGCTTTAATGCCAGTAGCTCACAAAGTAGAATTTTTGCTCACAAAACTCCACAGCTTAGAGGGAGCATTGATTCGAGCCCCCCTCCCCCTGCAGAGACTAACAGAATTTATTCCAGCAGAAGGTTCCCTGGTGGGTCCTTTGCACCTGAGAAAGTGAAGTCTGGTTTACAAAAGCTCATGCCGGAATAAATGTTGTGAGTCTTTAAGGTCACAGCGTCTGGACTCTTGTTTTATCTGAAGACCATTGGCCTTTGTAGAAGTGACTCACATTACAGGTGAGATTGGCTCAAAGGGGAAAATAAAACGGCTGCAGTAGAGATTTTTTTTAAAAAAAAGACCAAGGCTGATAAAAGAAAGTAAAAATATATTCTGTTTCTTAGATAAAATCCCCCAAATTCCCTATGCGTTTCCCCAACAAGTTTCTTCAGGGGAGTCTCTATTGTACAACCTGTAATTTGGCTTCTAGCACAATGCTTCATTTATTTCTGTCGTTTCACCTAAACACTCATTATTTATGTGAACTCAGTCATTTGACTTCTAACACAATGCTTTATTCATTTATATAATTTAAACGAAACAATCGTTATTTAGGTGAACTCAGTATAATGTGCTTGTGTATTATACATTGCAGAGTCCCCTGCAGAAGCCTGTTGGCAAAACACGTCGGGAATCGGGGGGATTTTAAATGAGGAATAAGAGATTTACTTAAAGCAATTGGGGGCGGGGGTGGAGAGATGGGACTTTCCAGCAAGAACATGGAGAAAATAAAGAATCCCCAAAGGTTGGTCTTTCCCTGCCGGTCACAGCCCTGGCAGCTCTATCGCAGGCAATTTTAAAAAACTGTCCGTAACAAGAACAATGGAACGACAAACAGTATGATCCTGCTCTTAGAGCTGACCCATGCATGAAAAGGTGTTGGGTATTACAAGTTGAAAACACTCAGGATATCTGGGGTTAAATGTTTGTTTATGTTACTCACAGGAAGTCACCTGTTTCTCATGTAACCAATGTTCTTTAGCTGTAGAAAGCCCGGGAATTTTCTCCCTGAACTAGGGATTTGATTGGGACTAAAGTGTCAAGGTGTATTACCATTTTATGGCTTCTCTTCCCGTCTTTTTTTTCATCCCATGCTAGAATTTAGTAAAAACTTTATATTTTAATCACACGTGGATTCCGAGTCTGAATTATTTTACTCTGCTGGACTATCTTATCTCTGCTAAATACCATTTTTTCAATATCTCACTATCACCCAACAAAAGGAAGTAAAATATAATTTTGAGCGAGAG
>NW_015176502.1:30832-31772 GCF_001447785.1 Gekko japonicus | reverse complement strand
GACGGCCCTTAGGGGCACCAAACTGCACCCGCCCCGGTACTCTGGGAGTTTCTTGATTATTTGTGTTTTTCATTCTTCCTAAAATGCATTTATTTTTGAAAATTGGTGGGCAAAGGGGGGGGGGCAGAAGGGATCCTCGCCTAGGGCGCAAAATAAGCTGGGGCCCTGCTGGTCCCAAGAAGCCTGCGGGCGCTTCGTCCCGGGGAAGACCACAGACCGCGCCCGACGCCCGGAGATCTGTCCCCAACCTCCGGATGTCGCCGAGGAATGGCGGCCACCCCTGGAAGGCGCTGCTGCGACGGGTCCCCGACCACACGGTCCTCCCTGCCTAAGCGGACTCGCTCTCTCCCTTCCCTTCCATCTCCTCGCTTACAGCGCTCGGCCGTGACCCTCCCGTCTACCGTCCCGGCGGCCTGCGGCGGCCCTCCCGGACGGGCTCTCGCCTGGCTTCCCACGGCGCCTTTGCAGCTTGACAAAGGAGTCGCTTTAGGCGTCCATATTTCTATGCAGTTATTTACATCTCCACCCGGCCTTCCCCACAAGTGGGCTCAGGGCGGTGAACGAACAGGGGCACGCTGTGCCAAGACACGACACCGAACACGGCAGGATAAAACAGAGTCAGTAGCCGGAAACTTTGCCTAAAGTGCTCAACGCGGTTGCTCTTAAATATAGACAAAAAATTTCTGGTTCTGTGACGTGCGTGTTATTGAATTCTGCACTGTAATTCTGATGTCCCTGTTCTACTCTGCCTGACAGTCATCTTTTAATAAATATTTTAAATATGTAATAAGTATTTAAACTGGACAAAGAAGCCAGAAGAATCCGATTGGGGTCCTCTGTCGTCAGCGTCGCCTGTCCGTGCGCGAGGGTAGGGGAAATCTTCTCACGCCGGATCCAGAAGCGGAGTTCGAGGGGCGCGGGTGGTGCTTGAATCGGAAGA
>NW_015176502.1:26975-30060 GCF_001447785.1 Gekko japonicus | reverse complement strand
CAGCGGCGTCCAAGAGGAGCAGCGGGCGCCGCTTGGGGGCCCGGGAGGGACGCGGCCAAAGGCAGTTGCCCGCCTCCAGGCAGGGGCGCAGAGATCCCGCGCCGGGGGGAGGGAGAGATCCAGAGAGAGCGGCCGGATCGACGCCAGGTCTCTCCCCTCCCTCCCTCCCTCCCCGCCTCCCATTCCGCGAGGCCAGCGGAGCCCAGCGGCGTCTGGGGGCGCTAGTTCGGAGAGGGGAAGGGCCGGCGCCCCACGGGGCCCAAGGCAGGCGGGGAGCTGGGATGCGCCTGAGAGAGACGAGAAGGCGGCCCTTTTACGCACGAGGCCTTCCATCAATCCATCCTGGCTCGGCCCTGTCCACATCACACCGAGGTCACCCCGGTGTCGCCCCACCCTTGTCCCCGGATACACGGATGCTGTTACAACCAGGGCCAGTTGCACTCGGATCAAACCGGGGATGCGACCCAAGTGCGGAAAGGGCTAGAGAGGGGGGGGAGGGGAGGGAGGGAATTAGAAGGCGGGCAAGAGAGAGGGAAAGGAAAGGAAAGGAAAGGAAAGGGAAGGGAAGGAAAGGAAAGGAAAGGAAAGGGAAGGGAAGGAAGCCCTCCAGATATTTCCTGGGCACAAAGAAGGCGGGGGCTGTAATGTTTCTACCCAACCAAGATTGGAGCCCCAACAGTCAGATGCCCAAACACAGGGGCGGGTGAAGGCTCAGGGGTGCCCTCAGCACTGACCCATCTTGGTGCCCCCCCCGCTCCTTTCCACACTGACCCCCAGCCCGTTTTAGTGGTTGACCTGTCTGACCAGGCTGCAGCAATACAAAAATGTATTCCTATGATGATAACACCATAGACTATACAAACGAAGCTTTTCACCCTTTCCCCAACTTTGTGGTGCCCCCTTTGGCCCTGGTGCCCGAAGCACCTGCCTAGTCTGCTTCGCGGTTCATCTGCCCCTGCCCAAACACCGCCCAGGCCGGCCAGACAAAAGAGCCCGTGAAACTGGTGCCGATCCAACGAGATTCCGCGTCCTTTTCTGCCGGGGATCGTGGCCGGCGCGTTCCTGCGCCCGGGAAGGCGAGCTTTCCCGGTGTGCCAGCCTTTCGGGTGGGCCGGCCAGGACCCGGCCTCTCGACCCGACCCGACCCGAGGAGCCGGTCCCCGCGGCAGACGCCGGGCGGGTGGGCCGGCCAGGACCCGGCCTCTCGACCCGACCCGACCCGAGGAGCCGGTCCCCGCGGCAGAAGCCGGGAGCAGCGCCCCCCCCTCCGGGAATTCCGGGCCGACGGGTGCACCTAGCAGCCCCCGGGCCTCTCCCCGCGGAGGAGGAGGAGGGAGCCGCGGGGGGCTGGGCGCGCAGAGGCCGCCGCCGGCGAGATAATTGGAATTTAACGGACTTTCTGAGTTATATTCTGGGCCTAATTGAATTAAACCAATTGACTCTCCATTATAAATACTCCAGCGGTGACCCGGGCTATAAATTTGGGGCAGGCGGTGCGCGCCGAGCTCCTGATCTACGTTTCCCGCGGCAGGCAAGTCCGCCGCCCGGATCGGGGGGGAGGGGGGGGGGGAACGAAGAATGAAGAAGGAGGCCCCGCGGGGGGAGAGAACGGCGGGCCCGGGTGGGAAGGAGACAGACCCGGGCAGAGGTCCCGGGGTGGGTGGGCAGCGAAAACCCACCGGGCCCGAGTGGCCAAGTCGAGCTCTCCGTGCCGGCCGCCTTCTCCCGGAGGCGTCGGCTTCCTTCCAAGGCCCGTCTGGAAGCGGTTCCGTCCAGAGGCGGGGGGAGGCCGCGTGTCTCTTTGCCTGCCGTCCCGAGACGATCCCATCCCCACCCCAGACAGAGTCCAGCGTCGAGCCCGACCTCAGGACGCGAGAAGCCTTTCCAGATGGGGAAGGGGGTCCGGCGGAACTCCCCGCGACTGGCTTCCGAGCATAGCCGCTGGAGTAGAGCCCGTCGGACTCCGATCCGACTGGCCGATCCGGCGCCTGTTTCCTCGGAGGCGAGGCTGTCCACCCGCGGGTGGGCGGCCTCGGGGGCTGAAGGGTCAGAGCGCGACACGCTTCTCTGGTGGGACCTGGAAACCGTCTGGGTCTCAACCAGGGGGTCGCGGCGGAGCTCAAAGTGGGATCCGGATTTCGACGGAAGCCCCTTTGCTTCGCGGGGGGGGGGAGAGCTCCGGCTTCCTCCCAGGATCGCTCCCGATGGCCCTGTCGACCCAGCGGGGTCCAGTGGGCGGCCGCGAGGACGAAAGGAGCAACGAGGGACATCGCAGGACACGAAGAACCGCTTCGAGGAGGAGGAGGCGCCTCCGATCCTGAGTCCCTGCCCGAGCTCGGAATGATACAGGGCCACCATGGCGCATTCACACGTGCCCTCTGCGCCTCACGCGTGCAGAGGCAGAGTTTGTGCATCCAGCAAGAACCCCCCCCAGCCCCCCTCCTCTCTCACGCTCACATACACGGATGTCGACGTCGTTCTCCTCGGAAGGGGTGGCACCAGCCCCATGTGCGCCCCCTCACCCACCCATGTCCTATACGCTATGCGGCGCCCTGTTCGCATGTGGCGCACACCCCTGCCTTCTCAGGTCGTCAGTCGCCTGTTGGCTGGGGTGACCCCCCCCGCCCCGTCTGTCGCATTCCTTTGGATAAGGCGGCCAGGCGGCCAAGGTGTGAGCGCGGGCGGGATAGTCTTCCAGCACAGCCGGCTCTTGGCAGCCAGGGGCACGGTCCCACCAAAACGAGCGCTTGCAAGTGCCACCGAACGAAGTTGGAGTCCAGTGGCACCGAAGCACATTTCCGGGAAAAAAAAACCCCCAATGAACAATGCTTTTAAAAAAAATCACCCTGGCCGGCTCTTCGGCTGCTTTGGACAGCAGTGTTCCCTCTAAGCTAAGTTAGTGTGAGCCAGCTCACAGTTTTTTAGCCTCCAGCTCACACATTTTTGTCTTAGCTCAGGGAGGAGGGCTCCAGAGCAAAGTAATTTATGCAGTAGCTTAATCACTTGCTCACAACTTTAAGGCCAGTAGCTCACAAAGTAGGATTTTTGCTCACAAGACTCCACCGCTGAGAGGGAGCGTTGGACG
>NW_015176502.1:26323-26448 GCF_001447785.1 Gekko japonicus | reverse complement strand
TCTGAAGCGCAATGAGACCAGAGTAAAAGCAACCAATGTGTGTTAGGATTTTTCTAAGGTAGAAAGAATTTTTTTTTAAATCGCGATTGGATTAAATGGTGTCCAAGCAAGGCTCCTGATTTTTT
>NW_015176502.1:22508-24649 GCF_001447785.1 Gekko japonicus | reverse complement strand
GTTTGTGCATCCAGCAAGAAACCCCCCGCAGCCCCCCTCCTCTCTCACGCTCACATACACGGATGGCGACGTCGTTCTCCTCGGAAGGGGTGGCACCAGCCCCATGTGCGCCCCCTCACCCACCCATGTCCTATACGCTATGCGGCGCCCTGTTCCTATGTGGCGCACCCCCCTGCCTTCTCAGGTCGTCACTCGCCTGTTGGCATTGCTGACATCCTGACCAAGCCGCTTGACAAGCAACGTTTTGAGAATCTTCGTGAATGTTTATATTTGTCTGACTTTCGTGTTTTAACATGAGAAGGGGTGTTGGGTATTTGCATGTTGAAAACACTCAATGTGTATGCATGGGGTTAAATGTCTGTTCTGTTGTTACAGGAAATCACCTGTCTTTGTGTTAGCCAGTGTTAGCTCAAGTCTGTTAGCCCGCGAAAGCATCCCTGTTCTAAGAGTTTGATTGGGAGCGAAGTGTTAGTAACTTTGCATTTTATGAGCCCTCTTCCCGTCTTTGTTCGCCTTGAGGGAGAAGCACGTTGGAGGGCCATCTTCTTCTAGTTCTTCTAGTCTAGAGAGGATGTAGCTGAATTAGCTCTCTGTTATTTTCTCCCAAGTTACCCTTCCCTATGGTAGAATTGTAGTAAACTTTTATATTTTTAAACACACATGGACTCTGGGTCTGATTATTGAACTCTGGCATTGCTAAGCTGTTTTTTTAACTCTGCTGAATTTCTTTAAAAACTCTAACAATTTGCGAGTCAAGGATGGTCTCCCAATCATGACCGATGGACCTGAGCTCTCCAACCAGAGCGGGAGACCCGGGAGAGTCCAGCCTCCACGAGAAATAAGGCGCCCTCATGCGCATCTCCATGTGCGGATGTGCGCACACATTAAACGGGGGGGAGGACCTCATCCGCGGGCACTTCGCCCGGATCAGACGCGCGCCTCGGAGTGCCCAGAGACCCAACCCGGCCGCGCCTGCTCCTTCGGTGGGATTCCAGGTTGGGAAAGCCAGCCACCCCGTCCTTTGGCCCTTCAGTCGGGCTGACTCCCGAGGAAGCCCAGTGAGAAAACAAGGTCGCGGTCCGCCGCATCCTTCCTCGGAAGCCAGCCCCGTCGAAGTCAGCCGGGGGCTCGCAGCCTTTACCCCGAAGTCAGTCCCGTTGACTCCAACGGCGCGCTGGCCTGACGCGACCTGGGCGAAGACGGGGCGCGCACGGAAGGCCGACAGAGGCGGGCCGGGGAGAGAAACGGGGGATCCTCAAGAGCAGGCGGCAGACCCGTCTTCACAAACACGCAGGGACATCTAGAGAGACCCAGACTGGCGACGAAACCCCGGACACTCTGACCCGTTTGGAGCTACACAGTTAACCGGGGGGGGGGGGGGGGGGGGCAGCGGTCTTTCCCTCTGAACAGCCCGGCGCGGTGCCTCTGCAGCAGACCCGTTGGAAGGACACGCTGTCCGTCTCGGACCACAACATCCAGGCCAGGCCCGTCTCCCGAGAGCTGCATAATGCCGCACGCGCGGGCACCACGAGGACACATGCGTTGCGGCGTGCGCTCACGACGGCACGATTTGGGCACAGATGACCGTGTTTACCTGCCGCCTTTGCAGCCAGACGCCGCACAGGGGTGGCCCGAATCCGGCGCCCGGCCACGCGGAGCCAATCCACACAGAAACGAGCAGAAAACGAAACCGAGGCAGGGAGGGGGGGCCGGGACCGGACATCCACGCCAGCAGGACGCACGCACGACCCGGGGCCAGGCCCCCCCGCCTGTCTGTCTGGCGGCTCCGGGGAGGAGGAGGAGGAGGCGGCGGCGGGGCCCCCCCCCCCCCCCCCCCCGGCCTCCCCCCTCCCCGAGAGCAGCACCCTCGACAATCCCCCTCCCCTCCCCCGCCGCGGCTATTCTTAATGCTACGGCCGGGAAAGGAGGCTGAGACCGCGATGCGCTTCCACGCACCAGCGCAACAGGGACAGCCACCTGTTCGTCTGTTTACAGCCCTGGCAGATCGACTGCCTCTCTCGCACACACCACACACACACACACTTCTGGCCCTCCCCTTGCTATCCGGACGGCCCCCTTCTTCTTCTTCTTCTTCTTCGCAGCCCCCCCCCCCCCCCCCGCGCCCGGCACCCCCCCCGCGC
>NW_015176502.1:0-21242 GCF_001447785.1 Gekko japonicus | reverse complement strand
ACGTCCTGACGGCGGTGTTTGTTCCGAACACCCACCCTCCCCTTCGCACCGGCAAGTCCTCACCCGATCCTGCGGTCATCCCGTGCTCAACACTTTCTGCAGGTGTGAATTCACCCTAAAGTTAAAAAAAGATCCAAGTCAAACCTCCAGGGGCGGATTAAGGCTCACTGGTGCTCTAAACACTGACCCATCTTGGTGCCCCCCCCTCCTTTCCACACTGACCCCGGTCCATTTGAGTTGTTGACCTGTCTGACCAGATATACAATGCAGGTTGCAGGAATACAAAAATTTATTCCTATGATAACACAATATACTGTACGAACTAAGCTTTTCACCCATTCCCCAACTTTGTGGTGCCCCCTTAGGCCCTGGTGCCCTAACCACGTGTTCAGTCTGCTTCATGGTTAATCTGCCCCGCAAACCTCTCTGAAAATGCAACGGAACATCCCTTCGTCTTCCAGTTGTCAGCCGGATTTCCTTCTGCAGGAGCTGAAATTCCCCTTCCTAGGCAGTGCGACACAGAGGATCCCTCTTCGTGTTTACTCAGAAGAGTAGATAGGGCTTACACCCAAGTAAGGGTGGATGGTTGCCTTTGACCCCTTGCTGATGATTTAAGTGTTGCTTTTCTAAAAAAAAATCTTACATTGCATTTTTAAAAAATCTATATCCTTATTTTATTTCTAGTCCATCCCTGTGTACAGTGGGATTTGGTGGGCACGGGATAACTTCCCTCTTTTGAATGACCTAAACTTCCTTGAGAGCCCTCAAGGCAGGAAGGCAATAATAGATGGGCTGAAACCCAAACTGCATGCATTCAAACCCTGGTGAGAATTACATGCTTGAGGATTTTGGACGGTAGGACCTGCAAAGAGGTCGGATCAAGGAGAAATCAGGTCTGGTGACCAAGGGGACTGCAAAGGGGTAGCCCTGTTAGTCGGTTGCAGCAAAATAGCAACAAGAATCCCATCACCATTTATAGATTAAGAATGTTTTATTTCAAGGTGAGCTTTCCGGAGTCACACCTAACTTGCTAAGATGTTTGACTCACATAAGATCATGTTGAAATCAATGTTGCCACTTCAAGGTGCCACTGGACTTTTGCTCTCTTCTGGAACCAAGCATGCAAATAAACATTCTTAATCCAGAAGTTCTCTTCGTAAAATCAACATTTCAAAACTCAACTAGAGAACTGGGAAACTCATTTTCTTCAGTTGGGAGGAACTTCTTTCCCTTGTCCTCTTAGCACCTGGAATACCAATTCAAATGTCTAAATAATTTCAGCTCTGCCTGTAATGCCTAATTGTATATACTTTGGTGGTGGTGGGGAGTGATCTTCCAGAGACTAACCCAGAGTAACCCCCTTCCATTTTCAATCCAAGGAAAGGGGGCCTTGTCTTTTGGGTCATTTACTTCCACGGTGTTAAAATGTACAAATCGCTCTATTCTTTTCGGCCATTAGAGAAGCAGTGGGGTGTTACGGGGTGTGTGTGTGTGTTAGACTTTGATAGGGCAGCAAAGACTTTCGCTCAAATCATCAGGAAAGCCCCGAGGAAGTGTATCAGAATAATTTACCATACAGAACTATGAATCCAGCTAGCAAATGTTATTTGTAATAGTGGGGGGGGGGGAGCAAAATAGGACAAAAGAAAGGGGGGGAATGTTGGAGTCCCTGTTAGTGGGGTATAAATGAAGTAGACAAGTACAGTTAAAGATTCAACCAAATGACCGCAGGACTGAAGAGGCTGAAAATTAGTCCCTTTCAATGTTTGGTTTTTGTTTTCTCCAAAGAGAAGAATGGTAAAGTAGTGTCCCATTTGTTAAAAAAATCTATTTCTTCGATGATACAGCTTGCCCACTTGGTCACCTGGGTCAGGGGAAGATCAGGCTGACCACACGTCTTGCTCCATTTCAATGAGAGAAGGGGCTACCTGTTTGATTTATGAGGAGAGCAGGTTTTATTAAAAGGCTTTCTGTCTTCCCATTTCCCCTTGATTTATTCCCTTGGTAATCAGAGTGTTAAAAAAAAAGACTTATGCACAAACATTGGAATAGCTAGCATGTGAAGATCAACACAAGAAGAAAAGATAACTTGCATGCACAACACAGTGGGAAGACATGGGGGGGGGGAAGAAGTACATGCATTAGGCTCTCTCCAGCCTAAGGTAGGCACTTCCAAGGTGCATTGATTTCAGTGGAAGCATTACAGCACTGATCCCCAAACAGTGAGCAGGGGGGAAAGAGACACTCTTTGAGAAACAAGTTAATTAAATAATTGTGAACACGGAATGCCAACTGAGAGCCAGCCTGGTGTAGCGGTTAAGTGCAGACTCTAATCTGGGAGAACCAGATGTAATTCCCCACTCCTCCACTTGAAGCTGCTGGGTGACCTTGGGCAAGCAGGAGTTCTGTCAGAGCTGTTCTTGAAAGAGCAGTTCTCAGTCAGAGCTCTCTCAGCCCCGCTGACCTCACAGGGTATCAGTTGTGGGGAGGGGAAGGGAAAGGAGTTTATAAACTGCTCTGAGATGCCAATCCAATCCAATCATTTCTCTTCTTCTCTTCTGCCCATCCTAAACAGAATCACAATTCTGGATTGGGCTCCTTTCCAACTGGCCTCCTGTTGGGATTCTTTTGGAGTAAGTCAGCAGAGTATTAAGAGACTGAGTCCATGGTGTGTATTAAAATATAAAAGTTTACTATAAACCTAACATGGGGAAAAGGTACACAGGATATAAAATAACAAAGAGCTAATATGGCTACATCCTTACAGCTAAAAGGTAAAACGGGAATGGCCGGTGTCTTCTTCCTTAGTCAGAACAAAGAGAGGAAGGAGAAGCCAATATGCTAAATACTTGACACATTGTTTTCCAATCAGACTAGCAAGTTAGCGCCAAAGTTCCCAGTCATTCTATTGTCTAAACAGATTGGTTACAAACAAACATGTGACTTCCTGTTGATCATAACAAACATCATTAACCCTGTAAATACTGAAGTGTTTTGACTTGTAACACCCAACACCTCCCCTGAGGGTGGACACCATATTTCTGCTGTGTTGTGAGTGAGCGGATTATTCTATTTTTCCAGTCACTTTTCAGTCTTTGCTACTGAAAAAAATGTGGAGACATGGCAGAGTTAGTTGTCGTCTGAGGATGCCTGTTGCATCTCTGCAGATGGGTGTCCACAGGGTTGCAAGGGGGGGTTGTTGCCCCCTTGGAATCATAACATTAATATTTTATCATGAACCCTGACACGTAAACTTCCCACTAGTCAGCAAGAGGTCCAGTGTGATCAATGAGTGACCTTGCCCCCCTAAAATCATTTCTGCAGAATCTCTTGTCTCAACACGAGCAGTGTTCCCTCTAAGCTGAGTTAGTGTGGGCTAGCTCACAGATGTTTAGCCTCTGGCTCACACATTTTTGTCTTAGCTCAGGAAGGATGGCTCCAGAGCAAACTAATTTATGTTGTAGCCAAATCACCTCCTCACAACTTTAATGCTGGTAGCTCAGAAAGTAGGATTTTTGCTCATGGGACTCCACAGTTTAGTGGGAACATTGGCTGTGACTAGGAGGGCCAAAGTGTTGGGGGGGGGGGTCTGCCTATGCAGGGAGGAGGTCCAATCCAGGCTGCGACTCCATGATGCAGTATTTATTTCATCTATTTATGTCAAAACAGGTTCTTCACCCTTCTATGGGTCATGCAATTGTATGTATGAATTGAAATCATTGGACAGGGGGTAGTATGTTACAAGTCTGTACTCATGCAAAGACACAGGGGGGTTTTTCCTCTGGGAGCATGTACTTCTGGAAGGAAGTACTCTAAAAGTAACCCTTCTTGGACCTAAGTGAGATGCACCTCCAATTTTGATTCCAAAAAGTGTGCCTTATGGTATTAGAATTTTGGGAAATGCTGAATGAAACATATGATTCAAGCTGTCCTATTTTAACCAGTGTGACATGTATAACTTTGGTGGGGTTGCACTGAAGACTTCTTATGTGCTTAACTGATTATAGCACAGTTATACAAAATAAGACATATCATTCGTATAGTAATTCAAGGGGAGATTTGATTGTTGGACAGGATATTAAAAGGCTCAGTAGCTACTCCGTCTCACACCACCGGCTTTCAGCACCACGGACAGTGCCCATGGACCCAGCTGCAGCCTGCTCTGTCTTCCAGCAAACATATTTCAAAAGAGAAATAAAACACCTCAGTATTTGCTTTCAGGTTTTTTCCCCCTCAGGAACTGTGTGAGTTTATAAAAGTTGTCAAGGTGAAATGTGAGTTCAACAAGATGTTGGCCTCTTCAATGCAGGGGAGAGAAATCTGCACAACAGATTCACTCTCCATATATGGGAATAAAAAGGAAAACAACATTTCCTTCTGAAGAAGTGTGCTTGCACATGAAGGCTTATACCTTAAATAAAACTTTGTTGGTCTTTAAGGTGCCCCCACTGGACTCTGAATTTTGTTCTGCTGCTTCAGAACAACAGAGCTACCCCCACCTGGATCTATCAACATCCTGTTAACCAAATCTCCAAGAATACAAATTTGGCCCAAAGGAGCAGAACGATTTCACAAAGGCAAAACTCCTAAAGCAGATAGATTGCATATACTGCCTACAGAAGGTACTAGAGATTAGGACTAGAGACGATGGTTTGCTATTGCCTCGTATTCATAAGAACATAAGAGAAGCCAATGTTGGATGAGGCCAAAGGCCCATCCAGTCCAACACTCTGTGTCACACAGTGGCCAAAAGTACCAGGTGCCACCAGGAGGTCCAGCAGTGGGGACAGGATGCTAGAAGCCCTCCCACTGCATTCAGTCTTCAACCAATTAATTTGGGTCCTGGGAGGCCTGAATGGTTATAATAGGATGCTGATCTCTAATGTATGTTTTCAACTGGATGCTCCTTATCCAGACTCAATGATCAGAAACCCCTCTTATCTGATTGCCTCGATTGTCTTCTATGCTGCTTCAATATAGCCTTGTGCAACACACACACACACACACACACACACACACACACACACACACACACTTAGCTACCTTTCTCATTTCCCAGCTGCTCCATGGTAGGTCTGGCTCATGGGCATTCACCAAGTGACAACTATTTGGTTGACTTCAACGGTTACCCGTCTGCTAGTTTTAGGAAAGGGGAAGACCCAACATGAGTCAGATTGACTCAATAAAGGAAGATACGGCCTTCCATTTGCAAGACTGTTAATGGTAGGACCTTTTGGAGACTGTTAATGAATCGAGCTTCCATAAGTTGGAGGCAACTTGATGGCACATAACGGACACAGTTTTATTCCTGGTTCGGTTCCCTATATCTAATTTTCCAACCAGTTCCCTAATTCCAAAAGTCATTTCCAAAAGAGTGTAACAAGGACCACAGCCTCTGACAAAAACACAAAAGGAAAAACAAGGAGTTTGAATGGTTGAGTCTTCCAGAAGTTCATTAATGGGTTCCATCTTAATAGTCCCGTGAAGTATGTGCTTATATAAGAGTGCTGAAAAAACGAGACAGCCAAAGTTTGCTCAAGTCCAAGTCCAGCAACACAGGACAGGAATCGTATCATAGCCTTTTGGTTTGCCCGAAGATGACAAAAGACCCTCCATACCTTTCTGCAATCGCTTTGGCCAGGAGAGCTTTCTTGCGCTTGTTCTTTTCTTCCATAAGCTTCTGTTCCCGCTGAAGGACCTCCCAACGAGACGTCTCTTGCCTGCAAGTTGAGGAAACAGCAGAGTGAACAAGGCACTGTCTTTATTTTCCCTCTGCACCCAGATTAGCCCTTAGACACAATTCGCTCACTTAGGAACGTCTCCTGCAATTGCTTCTGAAGCACCTGGATGATTTAAGAATGCCTGTACACAAACACCCCTTCTCGGTCCTGGCCCCCGTCTGCTGGAACTCCCTGCCGAACATCAGGGCCCTGCTGCGGGATCTCGTGCAATTCCGCAGGGCCTGTAAGGCAGTGATGTCCCACCAGGCTTTTGGTCGAGGGCAGCAACCGTTTCCTTATTGGCTGGCACCCTTCCTCTCCTCCCTCCCCCTTTTGTTCTGAACTCCCCTTCCCCCTGCCCAGAAAATTGGCCGGTAGTCAAGAATTGGGATAAAAAAACATTATAGGATGCCATTTTGGATATTTTTTTAAATTCTGAATTTAAATTCTGATTAAGCTATATATTGAATTTTAATGTTTTGTATATTTTATGGCATTATGCCCCTTTGTACATCGCCCCAGAGCTCGATGTAAACTGGGATAGGGCAATTAATAAATAAATTAATAATAATAATAATAACAACAACAACAACAACAACACAAAATGCACCATGGCTGCAGGCTGTGACCCTGTTTTGTCTGGTTATTACACATCATGAGCATCTAAAGTCTGTTCCCTAATCAGTGATTTGCCCTAGTACTAAGGTTACAAGGGAGATTAGTGTCTGCCAGTTGCTGTGACCGTTTCAGCTCTTCTCTGAATCTTGACCATCAACCCGAATGCATGATTTGGGATTATTTAGCCAGCTGAAGAATGACACTCTTTTCTCATGCCTTTTGCTCCTGGGCCTTTGGGCAGCAGAGCGCCACCAGAGGCGAGGAGGAGGAGGAGGGAATGCTTTGAAACCATCTATTTTTTATTTACATCATACCCTAAATGGGGACCGAAAGCGGCTTGCATCATTTTACTCTCTTCCATTTTATCTTCACAGTGACCCTGCAAGGTAGGGTTAGGCTGCGAGTGTGTGAAGATTTTAATCCAACACTGTATCCACTGTACCACACTGACTGTCATAGCTGTACGTAGAATACAAACAAGAAGGTCACAGCTGTTTATACATTAGAATAAAGAACACACAAGCTGATATAAATGCCCTATGTCTCAAGACATAGAAACAATTCTTAAGACAAAGTCTTCAACAATGTAGAAGGTGAAAAAGATCATAATTCTGAAGAGGTTTTGAAGAGGTTGACGAAACTCCCCAGAGTTTCAGTACTGACTTTGACAGCATGCCCGTTGTGTGAGAACTTTTATATACTATGTACTAGGACTTGAAAGATTTTTCAATTCTTCAACAATGTAGAAAGGTGAAAAAGATCATAATTCTGAAGAGGTTTTGAAGAGGTTGACGAAACTCTCCAGAGTTTCAGTACTGACTTTGCCAGCATGCCCATTGTGTGAGAACTTTTATATACTGGGACTTGAAAGATTTTTTCCCTGAATGATTGCAATCACGACATAATAGCAGAAGACAACACATTGTTCCTACTGATATTGTCCGGAAGAAGTTGTACTATGAAATGGAAACGTATGTGTGTCCACTCTTCCGTACCATATAAATGCGTGCCAACCTCATGGCCCTCTAATGTTAATAGTCTATTGTTTTCTAATGTAATCCATTCTTTTAGCCAAGTCAATGATGCTGCTCTGTAGTACAAAATCCAGTCTAATCATGCAAATCCAGCTCTCTCTTTTGCATCTTATAAAGCTTTGGGTTTTATTCTTGCTTTTTTATTCTGCCAAATGAATTGAGTGAACATTGTATCAAGTTCTTTAAACTATTTTTGATTTTGGAGGATTGGAATTGTTTGAAATAAGAATATCAATTTTGGTAATACATTAATTTTTATTGCAGCTATTCTTCCCATCAAAGAAATTTGTAAATTTTTCCAAATCTTTCTTAATTTCCATTATGAGTTCCATATAATTGTCTTTCAGCAAAGAACATCTTTGTGAATCACTCTTTGGGTGAAGAAGTACTTCCTTTTATCCGTTCTAACCCGACCGCTCAGCAATTTCATGGAGTGCCCACGAGTTCTTGTATTGTGAGAAAGGGAGAAAAGTACCTCTTTCTCTACCTGCTCTTTCCCACGCATAATCTTATAAACCTCAATCATGTTACCTGGTAGGGCTGAAGAGTCGGACTCGACTGTGCTACTGAACAACAACAACAGAAGTGTTTTCTATCTTGAAGTCTGTCAAATACTGCATTGTAATCTCTAATCAAACCGATTTCATCAAAGTTTTGTTTTGAAATAAGTCCTTGCAAAAATTTGTAGAATTTTTCTTGATGTTGATTGGGTGCATAAATATTTACAATTAAGGTTGTTTTACCTCGTCTTTCAATTTGAACTATCAGAAGCCTGCCATCTTCAGATTTGTATAATAGTTCAGGGTGCAGATGTTCTTTCACATATGTTACGACCCCTCTTTTCTCTTTTTTCCTTATCTGAAGAGATGAAGGTTTTCCTAAATTTTTTAATTTCCATTTTTTTTAATCTTTGTATTTTATATGTGTCTCTTGTAAACAGACAACATCTAATTGCATCTTTTTCAGTTGTTTGGCATATTTGCCTTCTTTTTTGAGGTGCATTCAATCCATTAACATTTATCGAAATTAATTTTATTTTTCTTCTATCCATCTTGTGATTGGGTTTTGGTATCATCTCTATTCTTCTGTTGACATCTTGTACGTATTTGGGATGCTGTAATCTTTGTTACTTTCCTGGTTGTTAGGGTTTTCTTTGTTGTCCTAGTTGTTCCTGATGCTCCTTGTAGGTCTTGGTCAGTCTCTTCCGTGTTTTCAGATCTCTCCTCTTCAGTTTCCAGATCTTCTCCATGGGTTTCAATGAAGTCTTGTGCCTTGAAAGTTGAGTTGATTCTATATCTTTTCCCCTTATAATTAAAGAGGACATTTTCTGGAAGTAGCCATCTGTATGGAATTTCATTTTTCCTCAGAATGTTTGTAAGGTCCATATATTATTTTCTTTTTCCCCTGACTCTCCATGGAATTTCTTTTAAAATATTAATTTCTGCATCTTCTATATGTAGAGAGGTTTCATTTGCTGCTTTAAGAATTTCATCTCTCATAGTCCTCTTATGAAATCTTACATGTACTTCTCTAGGAAGTTTGTTTCTTTTTGCATATGGTGAGTGCATTCTGTATACAAGATCAATCTCATTATTGACTTCCCCCTTAGTCTTGGTAGTCACGGCTGCGCACCCAATGGGTGCTCTCGCAAAAGTCTTGTTGAGGACAGCTCAAACTTCTACCTGCTTGTTGCCGTTCACGGGGAATCCAAGTCAAGTCCCTTGCTTGGACTCCTCTCTGGGGAGCCCAGTGGAGTTCGGGTGACCCCAATCCCCACTAAGGAAGCCTGATGATCCAGCAACAACACGGGGAGCTTGTCACGGTGCGACTGTTCTCACCGCGCTGAAAACTGAGATCTGATGAGATCAGGACAGCCTGGGCCATCCAGGCCAGGCCATCCTAACAGAGAGAAAAAGAAACGCACATCCCGCCACTGAATACTATTGGTAGACAGAAGAAGCCACCAGCAGCTGAACTGACTCAGTTGAGTGCACCCTGCAGAAAGAGCAGTCTCTCTGATTGGTACAAACTCAAAACTGTAGCAGCACAACCTTAATTGTGCAGGGTCATTCGAGACTTGCTCCAAGTTTTTTTTTTTACCAGTAACCGCCCAAGCTAGCTGGATTTCAGCTGATCTTGGAAGTTAAGCAGGGTTGGCCCTGGCTAGAATTTGGATGGGAGACCACCAAGGAAGCCCAGGGCCATGACACAGAGGCAGGCAATGGCAAACCACCTCTGAACATCTCTTGCCTTGAAAACCCTACAGGGGTTGCCTTAGGTCAGCTGTGCCTTGATGGCATTTCCCACCACCACCACCCACACAGGAGGGCCAATGCAGAGTTTCCTCTTCTACATTTTTGTTCTTACACACACACACCAGGATAGTAGGAGGAGGAGATTGGATTTATACCCCACCCTTCACTACCTGAAGGAGTCTCAGAGTGGCTTACAAACTCCTTTCCATTCCCCTTCCTGTGAGGTAGGTGGGGCTGAGAGAGCCAGTTTGGTGTAGTGGTCAAGTGCGCTGACCCTAATCTGGGAGAACTGGGTTTAATTCCCCACTCCTCCACTTGCACCTGGGCAAGCCGTAGTTCTGATAAGAGCTGTTCTTGAAAAAGAGCAGTTTCTGTCAAGAGCTCTCTCAGCCCCACCTACCTCACAGGGTATCTGTGGTGGGGAGGGGAAGGAAAAGGAGTTTGTAAGCTGCTCTGAGACTCCTTCTGGTAGTGAAGGGTGGGATATAAATCCCATCTTTTCTTCTTCTTCTTTTGAGAACTGCTCTTGAGAGAATAGCTCTGGAAGAACTTGTGACTGACCCAAGGTCACACCAGCAGCTGTATGTGGAGGAGTGAGGAATCAATCCGGGTTCTCCCAGATTAGAACCGTGCACTTAACCATGACACCAAACTAGCTCCCCATGTGTGTGTACGTGTGGCAGAGAGAGAGAGAGAACTTTATCTGGGCTGAGAAATTGCTAGTTATGAAACTGGGAAATGGTCTTGGAAGCTGAGCCAGGATGGTGGAGGGCCTAGAGGGCTGGACTGGGGTCTGGGAGACCCAAGTTCAAATCCACACTCCGTCCTGGACACTTGCTGGGTGACCACAGGGTGGCGATGCTTTCTCAGCCTCACCTACCTTATAGGGCTGCTGTGAGGATAAAATAGAGGAGAGAAGAATGGTGCTGTAAGTTGCTTCGGGTCACCACTGGGGAGGAAAGTTGGATATAAATATCCAAACAAAATTTTAAAAAATTGTCTTTAAAAAAATGCACTAGTGTGCAGAAGCGCCATTTAAAAACTTAACATTTCTCTTAAAATAAAATAAGTACCAAGATAGGATTTCTCAGAGGATCAGGGATCACGGAGAGGCAGAACAGAAGTGCGTGGAGGGGGGAGAAGTGGGGGGTGGGGTGGAGGAAAGATCGCTCTGTTCTTCTTGTGGGAAGGATCTTGCTAGATTTCCCTTTGCACGGCGGAGGGGCGGGGAGAGAATAAAGTGCCGGCTCCCGTTCTTCTCCCCTCGCTGCTGGTGCTTTTCTGCAGTGAGTAATATGGACCAGGGCAGAGGGTCTATATCAATCTAGCAAAGCAGAAAAATGAATGAAAATTGAATTCCCTGGGGAGACGGAGGGGGAGGGAGCGCAGCGCTCCAGACAGAGAGATAAATCAAAAGGATGCTGGGGAGGAAGGAAGAATGATGGACCAGCTCCCCGTTGCAATGGAATAATTAGGGGAACAGGTTGGAAAGGCAAAGAGAGAGAGGGGGGAGGGGTGCTGGAGCCGTGGGGGAGGCAGCCAGGCCCATAGGTCACCCCACATAGCGGGCTACGCAGGCAAAAATCCGTGTCGATGCAGAATGGGGCTACCCTGAAACTATGAGAACGGGGCACCCAAACAAGAAGGGGAGGACGGTGTGGCATGGCGCCAGGTGGTGTCGAACCCTCCCCCCTTCTTATTATGGAGATGGAATGGAAAGCAAAATATGATCCCAACCTGCCGGTCATTTTTCCTGTGGTGGTCCCAGAGAAGAAAGGCCTTCCCAAGCAATCTTTGTTCACATGGAAGCAGAAGGGACGATTGCATTAGTGATAGGCACTTCCTGGCACCCTTCCTCCAAGCTGCATTTCCTGTTGCTTTAAAAATCATATTTTCCCAGTGATCAAACCACGTGGAGGCCCCTGTTGGTGTTCTTTTCCATATTGCCTATGAGGCATCCCCCTATTGACCCACTGTGGTGATCAGCCTCACCCCTTCCCAGGGGTAGCACTTGTGCCTCCTTCTGTGGCAATGCTGTAACTATGACAAGTGAGGCTACCAGACCGACATCCCCCAAAGGCTCTTATAGCCTCCATCTTCCCACTTTGTTCTTCAAACTGAGAGACGCAGAAACCCCTGCCCAAAAACAAGGAGGGCCCTCAGTTTCCAGGCCATCCTTCATGGGAGGTAGAAACCGAAAGCTTAACAAGGAGCATGGGGCTAGGCAGACACTGCTATGGATTTTTTACATTAACTTGTGGAACTCACTGCCACAAGATAGTAATGGCCACTAGCTTAGATGGCTTTAACGAAAATAACAAAGCCAGCAAAAATGGCTTTAACAAAGATAACAAAGGTAAGATGTATTGATGGATTCAACCAATGTCTATATGCTAGAATGGAAACTCCTTCATCATAGGCCATCTGTCTCCAAGTGCCAGATCGGGAGGGAGGGGGGGACAACACTGGAGAGCTCTTTGCACCATAACGTCCTTCTTGTGAACTTTCAAACCCATGTGGCTGGTTGCCTTTAGAACAGAACTCTTGTCTGGAGGGACTTTTAGCTTAAACCAAGAGGCGTATGAATTCTCAGCTGAGACGAAACCACAGCGATCCATAACATATGTGCCAGCGTGTTCTTCTTCACGCTTTGTTCTGACCCCAATATTATGGCGCGGTGGAAAAATAAGACCTTAACAGAGTGGAATTAGGACATGTGTGGAAAACAGGAGTGGGCGAGCCACCTCCCAAAAAAGCACACACCCCAACAACAAACCCCTGGAATCAGTTTCAAACACTGGTTGCATGTTTCCAAGACATCTTGACAACCATTTTTAAGGCAAGGAAAGTAGAATCCTCAGGAATCTAAATTCCATGTCAGAAACTATGCGAGGCGTAAAAAAAAAAAATCAATTTCCCCCTGTTTTGGGTCCATTAGAGCCCAAAAATATCTGTATTCCCGAATGTTCCCGAATACCAATATTGGTTTTGTATTGGGATTCGGGTAAATATTCGGGAAACCTGAATTTATTCGGCTCCATGGTATCATTCAGGGGAGAGTAGGGTTGCCACCTCTGGGTTGGGAAATTTCTGGAGAGTTGGGGGTGGAGCCCTGCTTTGGAGAGTGGAGGGTCCTCCGCAGGGCATAAGGCCATGAAGTCCACCCTCCCAATCAGCTGTTTCCTTCAGTGGAACTAATCTCTGTAGCCTGGAGATCAGTTGTAATGCCAGGAGATCTCCAGCCACCACCTAAAGGTTGGCAACCCTAGGGGAAAGCCAGAGAAAATGTATAAATTGCAGATACACACCTCTTGCTTTTGCGTGCAGAGGGGGCTTCTCTCTACAGCACTGTCAGGCAATCTGGTTTGTTGGCTGCTTTATTTGGAAACCTAGCCTTTATAATACTTAAAATATCTAGCCTCCTCCTCCTTTTCTTCTCTTAGACATAGGAGAAAAAAAACAGCAGGGAAGACAGCTTCCAGTTCCCTTTTCCCTTCCTCTCTATCCCATCTTTGGCCAATGGTTCAAATCTACCCCTATCCAAAGACAAGGGAGTTTTGGGAAGAGTGCAAAAATTATTAACGTTTTGGACTGTAAATCATTCATTCCTCTTTTAGGAAAAGGCCATGGGTGTTAATTCTCATGCCTTTAAGGATGCAAAATCCATTTTGAGCTTTCTGTTATAACACAAAAGGTTAAAAGCTAATTTTGAAAAAACAAACATGGGTAACTCATTTCTTTTTTTTTGTGATCTCTCTCTCTCTCTCTCTCTCTCTCTCTCTCTCTCTCTCTCTCTCTGTATATGCTTGCAAGCCTGGAAGTCATGGTGACTTCTGACGACCTCTAATGGGACTGGGACATTGATATTACCTGCCTCTGCGGCGTGGGACATTGAGATTCCCTGCCTCTGCATCCTAGCCCTGGTATTCCTTGGAGGTCTCCCTTCCAACTACTTGCCAGGGTCGACCCTGCTTAGCTTCCGAGATCTGATGAGATCAGGCTTGCCTCGGCTATCCGGGTCAGGGTAGGATTAACTCATTTCTTAATCCTCGCCTGTGTTTTTGTTCCTGCCTCATGTATCCCCTGAAATGGATTTTGGCCCAAGAAAGTTTATGCTAGAATAAAAAGTACCACGAGGTTCCAATTTATTTTAGAAGCACCAGATCAGCATGGCTTGGCCTCTAGAATTATCTTTTAAAAAAGATGTTTTTTTAAAAAAGGTAAGATTGTCACAATTTCAGAATTCAAAGGACTAAAGAGTAGATGTTAAGAGTTGTCAGCTGTGGGTTGGGAAATATCTGGAGATTTTTGGGTGGAGCCTCAGGAGGGATATCAGCAGGGCACAATGCCATAGAGTCCACCCATGGGAACTGGTGTCTATTGTCTGGAGAGCAGGTATAATAACAGGGGGTTTCCAGGCCCCACCTGGAGGTTGGCAACTGTAGCTGACATTCTTTTTATTAAAAAAAGCAAAATTTTACATTGCAATATTTATACTGCTGGTCACTAATAATTAATAGTAACTATTGTATGGCATTGTGGGTAGTATAGCCAGGAGATCCTAAGATTATCTGGCAGCCGGAAGTTGTAGCTGTTTAGCATTATGCACCACTAAGTGGTGAGCTAGACCTGATTCAGAGGCGGTTTGCCATTGCCTGCCTCTGTGTCATGACCCTGGTATACCTCGGAGGTCACCCTTCCCATTCCTAGCCACAGTCGACCCTGCTTAGCTTCCGAGATCTGATGAGATCGGGCTAGCTTGGACTATCCAGGTCAGGGCTTACTGCTGGTCACTGCAAAATTGAGACAGACTTTAAGTCAGGTGGCTCCTGGGTTTTTAATCCCTGCACAGGAAGTTACATTTTCAGACAAAAGGTTTCTTCCACTCCAGCAGGATTGAGACAGGATAAGACTCTGGCCATCCTATTGCTTTGTTTTGTCTTAACATAATCCCTACTTTGCTGGTTTGATGGTTAAGGCCTCAGCCTGACTGAGCCTCTAGAGGGGCAATGTATGTTGCTCTTCAGCCCAGTCTAGGCTGAACTTACCAGATCTCGGGAACAAAGCAGGGTCTGCCCTGGTTAGTATTTGGATGGGAGACCACCAAGGAAGTCCAGGGTTGCTATGCAGAGGTAGGCAACAGCAAATCACCTCTGAACATCTCTTGCCTTGACAATCCCATGGGGTTGCCACAAGTTGACTGAGACTTGATGAACTTTCCACGACCACCTTCAGCTTCAGTTGGACACTGGTCAGAGACTTCCAAGTTGGAATCCCAGTTCAGTCATGAAGCTCACAGACTCATTTACCTTGCACCCATCACTCTCTTTCTCAGCCCCCTTGTCTCCCCAAGACACTTCCAAAGGGTAGTCATATTGGTATACAGTAGAACAGCTAGATTCGGGTGCAGTAGCACCTTAGAGACCAACAAGAATGTCAAGGTCTAAGCTTTCGAGAGTTGAAGCTAGGGATGGGCACAAACTGAATTATGAACCGGAATTCATCATGAACTGGGGCCTGGTTCGTGGTTTGTGAACCTGGTTCATGCAATAGCATAGTTTGCGAACCACCCACGAGTCACTATGGTTTCCCCCCCCAAGGTTCGTTCAGTTCGTTGAAGTGGTTCATGGGCCAGACTTGCTGGTGCCCAAGGCAATATTTGGAACCCTTTAAAGCAGAACTACCCCTGTGGTGTGACTCGCCAGTGCCTTCTGAGTTCACTTGCCAGTTGACTCATGCCATTGCCACAGTGCAATGCGAGTGAGCTCAGAAGGCATTTAAATGCCTTCTGAGTTCCCTTGCAAGAGGCGCCTTAAATGCCTTCTGAGTTCACTTGCAAGAGGCGCTCGCAGCTTCCGTGGGGAAGAGGACCAAAAGGCATTGCTGAAATGGCTTGCATCTAATAGATGCAAGCCATTTCAGTGATGCCTTTCGCTCACCCCCCTGCGTGGAAGCATTTTTAAATGCCTCCCCTTCCCATCCTGAGTCATGCTGCAGTGGTGGCACACCTCCAGGAGTGAAGGGAAGGCAATTTGCCCTCCCTTCATTTGTGGAGGAGTGCCACCCAGGCGGTGCGACTCCGGAGGGTGAAGGGGGGATTTTTAAATGCCTCCCCTTCCCACCCTGAAGCGTGCTGCAGTGGTCACATGCCTCCAAGAGTGCATGAACCTCACAAAACTGAACTGGTTCACAAACCAAGTGAGGTCTGAACCTGCACGAACCTCCATTTTCCCAATTCGTGCCCATCCCTAGTTGAAGTTTCTTTGGTCAGGCGCTTCTCCACTTCTGTTCTACTGTGTCTAACCAAGTGAGCTTTGACTCTTGAAAGGTTGTCCCCTGAAACTCCTGTTGGTCTCCAAGGTGTGACTGGACTCAAATCTAACTTATCTCACAAAGCTATTGTGTGTGTGTTTTTTTTAAGGGATTAGGCAGGGATACATAATGGTACCAGTATGTAGATTGGGTTCCAGGGAGAACAAAGCACTGAATTTGAGTTAAATTCAGCTGTGTGCATCTAAACTACTGGAGTCGTGCATAGTTTTCTGTCCCTCTTTGGTCAATGACCATTAACCCTCTTGGCCCAAATATTCAGAGCTGATTTAAGCCCCCACCAGATCTCATCTCATGGGCAACACAGAAGAACTTGGTAACTTCCTACTGTTGTCGCTGGCAGTTATTCTGGCCCTTTGTTTAAAGAGACTCATGTGGCTGTTCAATCAACCCAAACCTTATCCAGCCTTGGGAAAGAAGATTACTACAAAGTGCACAGAGGCGTGTTGATTTGGCCAGTGTGGAATGTTATCAGCTCTGCCTCCTCGAAACGGAATAAGAAGTGACACGCCGCTCTTTGAGACGCTTACCCCATCCCCGGCTCCAAACCATAATGCAAAAATCAGGAACCCACAAATCTACACCTCTTACAAGAACATCAATCAAACAGGAAGAGATCAAACACCACGACCCCCCCCGTACGAAGACATGAAGGAATGCTGCAAGCCATTCTCCCTTCACATGGCCTCCATCTTTCATGATAAGGAAGGGATATTTTTTAAAGTGTAATCACAGGCTTGGGTATCTGTCAAAGGCAGCTTTGACTCTTGAAAGCTTCTACCCCCCCAAAATCGTGTTGCTCTCTAAGGTGCTACCAGACTCGAATCCAGCTGTTCTACGGCAGACCAAAAGGGCCACCCCCTGAAACGATCATCGTAGGCTCATGGAATCACAGGACACGATCCGTCAGGAGACTCTCCAGCCGTAACAAAAGGGAGCTTCACCAGAGCTCTGCGGTTTCAACCTCTGCAAAAAAAAAAACCCCTACATTTTGGTAGGCTTGAGCCGGAGAACTTCTTCCAGGATGCACCCCTTATAGGGTTGCCAACCTCCAGGTGGGGCCTGGAGTTCTTCTGGAATTGCAACCCGTCACCCTGGAGGAAATGGCAGCTCTGGAGGGAGGCTTCCAGCTGGGCTCCCTCCCCAGGCATTACTTCTCAGCCTCCAGGAACTTCCCAGGCCAGAGTTGGCAACCCTGTGCATGTAAGTATTTACAAATAAAAAGTTGTACTCACCAGAAGGAGGACAAGGACGATGCGGCTCTCATTTGAAGACAGGAACAGGAAGTTCTACCTGACCTGAACCTAACGTAACCTGCAGGTGGTCTCTCTGGTGACCTCCCCCCGGGCAGGGCCTGCTTTCCTTTGTGGGGAGGGGAACGAAAAGTCGGAGGCTGAAGTAAATGGCGAAGGTCTCAGACTTAAAAAGGGAAGAGGAGCCCCCAAAAGCGCTGAAGTGACAGGACGTCGGGTTTCCCTGCAGAGAAGGTGCTGCAATCCCCATGATGTGGTGCTGAGAAAGAGACTCTGTCTGTGGGTCAGTGGAGGAGGGGCAGTGGGGGGGGGAGGAAAACAACCTCGTAGAAAATTAAATTGCACTCGAGGGCAAATTCTATTAGGGAATAGGGACCATCTCTCAACAGCGTCCCTCCATTTAGGTAATTAGCTGCGGGCTCGGAATCCCCTTCCAGGAGAGGTTCTCCTTCTTCCATGCGGGGTTTTTTCTTAGTGTGGTCTGAGTGGAAACCGGCGATTTCCCTGCCTTCTGCCTGCCTCTGGAGGGTCGGGCTCTGTCCCAGCTCCATTAACCCCAGCTCTTTCCCCGCACAAGGCCCATCCTGCTGACTCTGATTTAGAGGACAGGATGCGTCCTTTCTGCATGACCTGGAAAGGGGCTGAAGCCTTCGCTCTTTTATAACAGTTTTTTTTGCCATCAAGTCACAGCTGACGTTTGGTGACCCCGCGGGGCCTTCAAGGCGAGGGGTGCTCAGAGGTGGCTGGCCACTGTCTGCCTTCGTGTCACGACCCTGGGCTTCCTTGGTGGCCTCCCGTCCACGTACTCAGGAGTCATTTCGTAGAAAAAGAGGTGCAGGAGCTCATTAGCATAACTCATTAGCACGACTTATTTGCATGTGCCACATTTTGGTGACCCCGCGGGGCCTTCAAGGCGAGGGGTGCTCAGAGGTGGCTGGCCACTGTCTGCCTTCGTGTCACGACCCTGGGCTTCCTTGGTGGCCTCCCGTCCACGTACTCAGGAGTCATTTCGTAGAAAAAGAGGTGCAGGAGCTCATTAGCATAACTTATTTGCATGTGCCATACCACCCTGACATCACTGGAAGTGTGTCAGAAGGCAACACCCACCGCTCAGGCTCCACTGGACTCTTTTGGATTGCTAGCTATTGGCGGCGGGGGGGGGGGGGACACGTGCAGATCTGGCCTTGCAGAGGAGGGAGAGCTTGTCCCTGAATAAAACCTGGTCTTAAAGGTGCCACTGGACTGTTTTGAGCCGGGGGGAGCTCTGCAGCTTAGCTAGCTGCTTCTCGCTCTGACCAAGGGCTGCTGGGAGCAGGGGGTGGGTCTTGTTGCATGTGCCCGCCCCCTGGGCTCTTTACTGCCAGATTTCCGCTCCTGTGCGCTCCTGCAGGAAATTACCCCTGCACGTACTCACCAGGGGTGGCCCTCCTTAGCTTCTGAGATCTGGTCAGATCCAGGTCACGGCTCTTGCACAATAAAGAGGTCCAAGCAAGTCCTCCGTAAAGCCAGGTCCCTGGCGAGGACTGTGGGGCATTTGTGGACGGCAGCCCCCCCTCTTATTTACTTTTTTACTTCTTCTACGCTCCGCCTTTCTCCCCAGTGGAAGCCCAAAGTGGCTTGTGTTGTGCTGCTCCCCCCCCCCTTGTATTCTCACAACCACCCTGTGAAATAGGCTGCCTGAGGCCAGCCCGAGCGTATGAGGTCAGCCCAAGGTTACCTAGCAAACGTTCATGGCAGAGCAGAAGCGGCCACACAGAGCACTGCAAAGTGTAAATATAGGAACACATACCAATGTCACAGTATATCAAAGGAGATAAATATTGTTCAAAGAGTCCTTTCCCAAGAATCATAAGAAGACGTTGACGAAATTCCCCGGAGTATGTTTCCATTTCGTGCTGTACTTCTTCTGGATGTAGTCAGGTAAACAGAATTTGTGCCCTCCAGTTATTCATTCATTAGGGATTGCCACCATTCAGAGAAATCTATTCAAGATGGTCCTCATCCATAGTTCTATGTAACTCCAAAAGACGAGCATTCGAACAGAGGTAGTAAAGCCTAGGGGTTTGAACTGGGGTCTCCAAGATCCTTGTCTGGCACTCTAATTCCTACCCTACACTGAGGAGGAGGAAAGGGGGCATCTTGTGTGGTGTGAGCCGTTGGCACCTCTCTACCTGTTAGGGACACCCATATCCCCCTCCATAGGTAGATGGTAAGTGTAGGGGGGTGGAATCGCTCTAGGGCCCCAAGGCACAGCAACAATACCCCTGAAAGCAGGGGTGTCAAACATACGGCCCGCAGGCCGGAACCGGCCTGTCCGAGGCTCTTATCTGGTTGTTGCCAGTTGACAAGAGGTTGTGCATTATGTCCCCGTGTACTGTCCCAGCACTAATGAGTAACGGGCTGCAGAAGTGGGAGGGTGGGCTTCAGGAAGGGGCTGTACGGAAATACTGTCAGAGTGTTAATGTTTGAAGCATGTTTGTATTTTGAGTGGAAATAATATTGTTAATAATACACAGGTTTGCCTGTGTCCTTTATAAAGGGTATATCCCTGGTACCTGGTGTTACATTTTATGGCACGCATGGCCTGGCACGACAAAGTGACATTTCTGTCAGATCCAGCCCTCATAACAAAGAGGTTAATGCCTCTCCCTTAAAGGATGGGATGGGCTTCTACTAGGGGTGCCAGCCTCCAGGTGGGATCTGGGGATCCCCCCGGAATTACTTTTCTCCCTTTCTCACAATACAAGAACTCGTGGGCACTCCATGAAATTGCTGAGCGGTCAGGTTAGAACGGATAAAAGGAAGTCCTTCTTCACCCAAAGAGTGATTAACACATGGAATTCACTGCCACAGGAAGTGGTGGCGGCTACAAGCATGGACGGCTTCAAGAGGGAATGAGATAAGCATATGGAGCAGAGGTCCATCAGTGGCTATTAGCCACAAGGTATAGATAGGGACTCTGGGGCAAGTGATGCTCTGTCTTCTTGGTGCTTGGGGGGGGCAACAGTGGGAGGGCTCCTAGTGTCCTGGCCCCACTGGTGGACCTCCTGATGGCACCTGGTATTTCTGGCCACTGTGTGACACAGAGTGTTGGACTGGATGGGCCTTTGGCCTGATCCAACATTGGCATCTCTTATGTTCTTATGTTCTTACAGCTCATCTCCAGACCGCCACAGAGATCAGTTCCCCTGGAGAAAATGGCTGCTCTGGAGGGTAGACTGTATGGCACTGTGCCCCACTGAGGTCCCTGTCCTCAAATCTCCAGGAGTTCCCCAACCTGGATCTGGCCACCCTACACCCTGATCCCTTACCGGTGGCCATGGGGGACCTAGAGTCCCCAGATTCTACCTTACCCAGAAGATGTTCCATCCATCAATGGAAAATTCAGAACTGTGAGAAGGGTCCTAGTGCATTGGCAGAAGACATGCTTCACAGGATTACCCAGCTTCAGTCTCTCATATCTCCAGTTAGTTAGCAAGACTCCAGAAAGACATTTACTGCCAGTCAAGACTAGACAAGACCTTGGGAAATCCATGAACAAATCTTCTGAACTATTTCTATTGGAGAGCATGATTGATGGGATACCAAATGCAGCCTGGGGCTGTGGCGTGGGGAGGGAAAGGGCTGCCAGGTCTGGGCTGGGGAATCCCTGGATTTGGGACTTTCCCCCTTTTTAAATTCTATTTCTCTTTGCCTGTGGGACCTTCTCTATATATAGCTTTGATATTTTAACTAGCCACGCAGAGCACCGCTTTTGCTTTTCGCTAAGTGACTGGACGCAAATCTTGGAACAAGCTGCATTGTAGATTCTAACCGCCCACAGAGGCAACCATTGAAATGGCCTAAGCAGATCCAAAAGTCCCAGGGGTGCCATCCTCAGCTACCTCTGTCTTGGGGGAAACGACTGACTGCTCCTTCAGAGGAATTGCTCAGTCCCTCGTAGGCTGGAGTGACAGCCTAGGTTTCTCCTTAAGAACCTTCTGATCTCAGGAACCACCGAGCTGGTTGGCAGAGTCCCTGCGCCCCCTGCTG
>NW_015176501.1:415955-426939 GCF_001447785.1 Gekko japonicus | reverse complement strand
TATATACAGTGTAACAGTCCATGAACTGTTTTTTTGGCTACAAGCTAACTAGAAAAAGCTGGGATTGTTCCTGTACTTGTAATAGTAGCTTGATCTGCAGAAATCAGCAATACCGTAGTGCCATAGAGACGAGTATAATCAAGTACACACCAATGCCCCAGAGCAGAAGTCTATCAAAAACTGGCAATTTGCTATCAACAGTACTTACTTATAATTAAGTATACATACCATTCTAAAGTAGGTTTCCAGTTTAAGAGGATTATTCTTTGTGTTCTATGAAACTTATTTGTCCTAATCTCTCCTTATATATAATTGTATTTTGGTTGTGGACTCTCCAGAACATTCTATATGCTCCCAAATCAGTCGGACCCCTGATGTGTCACTCATAAGGTGTCTCCATCGGACTTCCGGGTTATGGCGACACACTGGCAGACACATCTCCCAGACCTCCCGGGGATATGATCTGCGCACCAGTGGAAAGGAGGGGTGGTGACGAGTCACTACCCCCCCCCGGAGCCTTGGCTTTTGAGGGGTGACCTCTTCACCAGCGCAATGCTGGGGAATTGAGGCGCTCCTCCATCCTGATAGTCCTGCCGCTGAGTGTCCGTATGGATCTACAGCTGCTGACCAGGAAAAACGTCGGAGATCGAGCGTTTTGAACGTGTGCCAAGCGAGGTCATATGACCAACAATGAACAGTGAGTCAGGTTAAAGCGAATACGAGAATTTAAAAAGAAAGCTACCCCCTGGGAATGGTGAAAAAAAAGAGTGGGGGAGGAGCCCCTCCCATGCGCATGAACTAAACAATGAAATACTAAGAGGGGAGCAGAAGAAAAAGCATTGAAATCTGTTTTGAGAGACTTACCAGAGCGCAGCTAAGCGTATGGGCGTATTTCAGAGACTTTAGCAAATTTTCATAAAAGTAAACAATCCATAAAGATGGCAGGGAAGAGGGCAGAGAAAGACAAACCAGCAAAAGTGAAACCAGCCGGGATCTTGAGCCCTCGACCGGAAGAGGTCACTGAGTTCTCCAAAATGTTGGCAGATTCCTTGCGCCCTCTGCTGGACCAGATGACTAACATAAAACAACAGCTGACAACTCTAAACCAGAATCTTGCAACTCAGCAGCTCCAACTGACTAAGACTTTTAAAATAATGGAGCAAACGGCTGAGAAGGAGAAGGAAATGGATGCCAACACTAAGAAGTTGACGCCACTACCCAAAAGGTGAAGAAAAAGGTGCAAAAACTGGAAAAGAAACAAGACTCTACAGAAGTACAACTTTTACAGCTGCAAATGGAGAAAGCAAATTTGGTTCTACGGTTTCAAGGGGTCCCAGAATCTAAAGGTGAGAATCTAAAGCAACTCCTGAGTGAAGCATTAGCCCCAGTTACAGATTTGAAAGCGGAGTATCTTGCAAGCGAAATGGATGTGGTCTATAGGTCCTATTCCGTGTACATCAAAAAGAATAATCTGCCTGGGGAAATAGTGGCCGGATTCTCACATGTCGCTTTGAAATAAGACAAAAGAGAAAGAAATATAAAGACTTAATCCTTTTTCTACAAACAAACAGCATTGTCTACAGATGGTTAATTCCAGAAGACGTCATTTTCAAACTACTTGATAAAAAAGAAAAGACTGACTCTGTCTCCAAAGCACGTGAGTTCCTGAGAGTGCAGCTGGGAGAGTGAGCCGAGGTCGAGAAGGAAGAAGATGATAGCAAATCCAGTGGCGAATTGGACTCGGTGTCTTCCGCCGAGGACTCTCTTTCTGATAAGGGGGCGACTGCCCCCATGCGTACATATAAATTGAGGATTAGAAAAAATAAGACAAAATGAAGGCTGAAGGACTCTGAATTGTGCCTTAAAACTTTAGTTTTATTGTGGGATGCTCTGGGGATTCTCTTAAATGGATAAAACATTGGATAAAAAGATAGCATAACCGACTATGTTCAAAGTAATACTAGCAATTTAAGATTAACATTTATATAAGCTATTGTTATGATCTCCTATACTTGGGGTTTTAGTTAGTAGTGGTTTTCTTTCCTTTCTCCTTCGATGTAGTTACCCCTTCCCAATTTTTCATTGTAGTTTGTAGTCTATTAAAAAATGCAATAAAAAATCCCCTCCGGGGGGCCTTAAAAAAAAAAGGTGTCTCCATCCATTGGTTGCTGTGTTGCCTGCGTTGCCTGAGTCCCACCCACAGAAGCAGCATGCGGCAAAAATCAACTCAGAAGAGAACTTCACTTCAGGAGAGAGGACGGGTTGCTTGGCTGGGGTCCTGGGCTTCTAGCCTCCTCGTCCCCTGGCCCGGCAGCTCTTCATGGTTCCGCACCGCTCGGGCCCGCCTTGACTGGCTGCATCTCCAGTCCCCTGGCCCAGCAGCTCTTCATGGCTCTGTGCTGCTCGGGCCCACCTTGAATGGCTGCTTCTCCGCCCCCCACAGCCTCCAGCGCTCCTGGGGGCGGGCCCATCTCTGGCCGCCATCTTCCCACCGCTGCTCCATCGGCATATGATGGCATTGCAGGCCCGGCTTGGCTTCTTTGCCTGCTGCTTCCCCTGCTCCGCTGCCGGTGGCCTCTCTTCTGCTTCACCCAGCTCCACACTCCTCTGCGCCTCAGTGGCTCCAGGTGGGTGAGGGGCAGCGGGGCACATCTGCCGATGGTGGGGGGTGCAGTTGGCATTCTGTCCCGTCGGCAGCTGTCTGCGAGTCCCGGAGGGGACCTGGACGCGAGCAGGTCGCTATGAGCAACTCCCCCCCCCCGATCATTCCCACTTGCCTGGCGGCCAGCGGGCAGAGGGGACAGGGCCACTACTATAGAGGACAAGGTGGCCAAGGAGGAGGGTGAGGCCGACATCCACGAGCTGCACGGGCCCGAGCACTGGGGAGGGGGCACACTGACCTGGAGCTTTCTTCTAGAGCTCGTTGTATTTCTTCTCACAACGATTCTTACTCCTAGTGGTTAATACTGCTCAGTTGTGAGATTAGATCAATGTACGATATGTTTCTCTGACCTAGATGATTCAAGCAGACCTCATCTTGTCAGATCTCAGAAGCTAAGCAGGGTCAGTCCTGGTTAGTATTTGTATGGGAGACCACCAAGGAAGTCTTGGGTCATGACACAGAGGCAGGCAATGGCAATCCACCTCTGAACATCTCTTGCCTTGAAAATTCTACAGGGTTGCCATAAGTCGGCTGCAACTGTCCACTTTCTACAGTGTTCCCTCTAAGCTGAGTTAATGTGAGCTAGCTCATGGTTTTTTAGCCTCCGGCTCACACATTTTTGTCTAAGCTCAGGAAGAATGGCTCCAAAGCAAACTAATCTGTGCAGCAGCCAAATTGCTCGCACACAACTTTAATGCCAGTAGCTCACAAAGTAGAATTTTTGCTCACAAGACTCCACAGCTTAGAGGGAGTATTGACTTTCCACCACCACCCTGTATATTTCTACCCTAATAGTTATCTAAATACAATATAGTATTTTTAACGTCCCAATTTCTTTCTAAGTATTCTTTAAAATCTTTCAGCTTAGAGGGAGTATTGACTTTCCACCACCACCCTGTATATTTCTAGTGTGATTTTATTTGACTACTACCTTGAAAGCTTCAGTTTGGGGACAGTATAAAAGTAATTGTATTTATTAATAAAGCATAATTAGTTTATTTCTCTAGAAAATTAAACCAGGGACCTAATGCAAGCTTTACTAGGGTGCAACACTGTACCTTTTAGACCTGGTACCTAAACATGCCCCCTCATGGATCACTGCCTTGTCGTGGCGAGGGGGCTTGAGCAGTTCAATGAAGCTGTGGGCTATGCCGTGAAGGGCCACCCAAGACGGACAGGCCACAGCAGAGAACTCAGACCAAGAGTGATCCCCCTGGAGAAGGAAATGGCAACCCACTCCAGTACTTTTGCCAAGAAAACCCCATGGAAAGTACCAAAAGGCTAAAAGATATGACGCCGGAAGATGAGCCCCTCAGGTCGGAAGGTGTCCAATATGCTACTGAGGAAGAGCAGAGGGCAAGTACAAGTAACCCCAGAAAGAGTGAAGCGGCTGGGCCAAAGCCGAAAGGACCCTCAGTTGTGGATGTGTCTGATGGTGAAAGGAAAGTCCAATGCTGCAAAGAACAATACTACATAGGAACCTGGAATGTAAGATCTATGAATCAAGGTAAGCCTGACGTGGTCAAAAATGAGATGGCAAGACTGAACATCGATATCCTAGGAATCAGTGAACTAAAGTGGACAGGAATGGGCGAATTTAACTCAGAAGACCACCTGTGAGGTAGGTGGGGCTGAGAGAGCTCTTTCGAGGACTGCTCTGGAGAGAACAGCTCTGGGAGGACTGTGACTGACCCAAGGTCACACCAGCAGCTGCATGTGGAGGAGTGAGGAATCAAACCCGGTTCTCCAGATTAGACTCCACATACTAACCATTACGCCAAACTGGCTCTAGTATTTTGTAAGTGTGTGTGTGTGCATGCGTGCTTGCAAGCCCAGAAGTTATGGTGAATCCTGGAGACCCCTAGTAGGGCTAGGACATTTCAGAGGGGTGGCTTTGACATCGCCTGCCTCTGCGTCCCAAGCCCTGGTATTCCTTGGAGGTCACCCTTCCAGGTTCTTTCCAGCCAGCGTAGGCCCTTCTTAGCTTCCGAGGTTTGACGAGGTCAGGCTTGCCTTGGCCATCCAGGGGAGGGCCGACCTGTGGTTATTCTCTGGAATTTTCCAGAACAGCGAGTGGGTGCCACAACAAAACGGAGGCCAAGGTGGGTGGCGGAGACTGGATCCAATCACAACATGGTTGCCACAGCCCTGTTTTGTTAAATCGGTTATATAGGGAGTGTGATGGTGTATGGATAGGAACAGGGTAGTAGAGGACATGAACTGGTACTAGGGTTGCCAGCCTCCAGGTGGGGCCTGGGGATCTCCTGTAACTACAACTGATCTCCAGACTACAGAAGCTGGGGCGGGGGGAGGCAGTCTTAGAGGGTGGACTCCACGGCAGGCATTGTACTATGCTGAAGCCCCTCCCCTCTCCAAACCCCACCCTCTCCTGGCTCCACCCCCAAAGTCTCCAGGTATTTTCCAACCCAGACCTGGCAACCCTAACTGGTACACATAGAAGACACCGTGGCTTTACCTCTGCCCGCTGCTACAGATGCCAATAACTCCCCCCCCCCAAACCCAATCTCTCCACGGCTGTACGTCCTTCCCTCTGTCTTCCTTACTTGTACAGAATCACACCCTTGGCCCATCTCTGATTTGGGCTAATAGCTACATGCCTACAGAGGTACGAAGTGGCGTCTAGCCAGAGAGATGGCTGATGGGGTCCACCGGGCTTGACCAGAACGTGGCTTCTGCATTTCCACTCACTGGAGCCGGGGCTCCCCTTACAAAGGGTAGAGAAGACGAGGCCGTGCCTGTGTGCTATTTCCACTGGAATGTAAAGTCTCCGCAAACTGCCCTGAACGCACTACTGGAACGAACTAGTAGTCTCTCCCCCTCCCCCCCCCATCATGGTATATGAGAAACATCCACAAAGCCTCGCTGAAAAATAGGACAATCTGTAATTTAATTGCTCTTTAATAGTTTGTTTACTTCACCATCTGTATTAAATTTAGCTGGAAGGATTTCACAGATGAAGTGCTGGCCGTAGCTCGCGAGGGATGGAATTTCCTTTGGCTGGAGAGGAAGCCCTCTCTGCCTCTTCACACGAGGAACCTAATCCCCTCTGCCCCCCCCCCACCCCAGCCCATGTGTTCCTCTATTCCTGCTTTGACAGAAAGGATTTTCTGCACCCGTACAATGCCTTCCCTTTCCTTTTATTCCTATCTCCGAAGGTGATCTTTCCTTTCTTTCTCTCTGAATGATGCCACTTCACTTCATGACGACCTGACTTGAGGGACACAAAGAATTCTTAGCTTGCATTCATGGACCCGGCTCTGACCTTCGCAGGCAGATAGATAAGAGATGGATATTTTTGTCACACGCTCGAATGACCGAGGCTCCTCTAAATCATCCCTGCAGAGCCCAGCTTCTGCCTGAGTACGATAAGTGAGCTGGAAGAGGGTCTACCTTCACTTACTTGTCCCATGAGTCAACAAGCGAACTCCAACACTGTGCCCGTGGGCACCACGGTGTTTACTGATGTGTTTCCTGTTACCCGTTTGTCTCTTCTACAAAGCAAAGAGTAGGAGGTACTTCAAAAAGCAAACATACCAGAAGGCATCAGTTTTATGTCTTCAAGAAGCACTCGTTTGACAAAAGCTCTCTCCATCAGAAAAAAAGCTATCTTCTGGTGAGATCTCAAAAGCTAAGCAGAGACTGGCTAGTAAACAGCTTAGAGGGAGTATTGACTTTCCACCACCACCCTGTATATTTCTAGTGTGATTTTATTTGAATACTACCTTGAAAGCTTCAGTTTGGGGACAGTATAAAAGTAATTGTATTTATTAATAAAGCATAATTAGTTTATTTCTCTAGAAAATTAAACCAGGGACCTAAAGCAGGCTTTACTAGGGTGCAACACTGTACCTTTTAGAACTGGTACTTAACCATGAGAAAAGGCAGTGGCAGCTTCATTTATCTCCAGCTGCTGGGTCGCACTCCTGGAGTCTTTCTGACTGCTTGGGCAGATGTAAGAACCAGGCAACAATGGGTATGAGAAGCTTCTGTTGCCTCATCAGCCAAGGCAGCCTAAATCTGCAGGCTCTGATTGGTTCTTTAATCAACCAGGACATTTCTCATTGGGCTACTGCCCTGAAGGGCCACCCATGCTCTTCCTTGCAAAAAACCCACACTTATCTGTGCTTGTGCCTTAGTTGCCATCTTTAGTGGTCCAGGTATGGGGGCAACAGTGATCTCTGTACTTGCATCTGGATTGCCAACTTCATAAGGGGAAGGCAATGACTAAGAGGAGGACAAAGGGTCTGCTGCTGCTCCACCACCTCAAGATTTCCTTGCTCTGCTACCATGATTGGTCTGGCAGGATTACAAAACTGAGCTGGATGTGATATATCATGTGATTGGTAGGAAGTAATGCAATTTTTAAGAAGGGCAATGCCAAAGAATGTTTAAACTATCGCACAATTGCACTCATATCACACGCTAGCAAGGTCATGCTCAAGATCCTACAAGCCAGGCTTCAGCAGTACGTGGATAGAGAACTGCCAAAAGTACATGCTGGGTTTAGAAGACATAGAGGATCTAGAGATCAAATCGCCAACATTCCCTGGAATATGGAGAAAACAAGGGAGTACCAGAAAAACATCTACTTCTGCCTCATTGACTATGCTAAAGCCTTTGATCATGTGGATCACAACAAACTATGGCAAGTCCTTAAAGAGATGGGAGTACCAGACCACCTCATGCGTCTCATGAGAAACCTGCATAAGGGTCAAGAACCAGATATGGAACAACTGATCGGTTTAGCATTGGAAAAGGAGTACTACAAGGATGTATATTGTCACCTTGCTTATTTAATTTATATGCAGAGTACATCATGCGAAATGCCAGCCTGGATGAATCACAAACTGAAATTAAGATTGCCAGGAAAAACATCACCAACCTCAGATATGCAGATGATACCACTCTAATGGCAGAAAGTGAAGAGGACCTAAAGAGTCTCTTGCTAAACGTAAAAGAGGAGAGCGCAAAAGTTGGCTTGAAACTCATCATCAAAAAAACTAAGATCATGGCATCCGGCCCCATCACTCCTTGGCAAATAGAAGGGGAAGTCATGGAAGCAGTGACAGAATTCACGTTCCTGGGATCCAAGATCACTGCAGACGGTGACCGCAGCCATGAAATTAAAAGACACCTGCTCCTTGGGAGGAAAGCGATGGCAAACCTAGACAGCATAATAAAAAGTAGAGACATCATCCTGCCAACAAGAGTCCGTATGGTCAAAGCAATGGTATTCCCAGTAGTAATGTATGGCTGTGAGAGCTGGACTATAAGGAAGGCCAAGCACCGAAGAATAGATTCTTTTGAATTATGGTACTGGAGAAGACTTTTGAGAGTCCCTTGGACTGCTAGGAGATTGAATCAGTCAATCCTAAAAGAAATGAACCCTGACTGTTCCCTGGAAGGCCAGATACTGAAGCTGAAGCTCAAATACTTTGGCCACCAAATGAGAAGGGAGCACTCACTGGAGAAGACCCTGATGCCGGGAAAGATTGAAGGTCAAAGAAGACGGGGACGGCAAAGGATGAGATGGTTAGACAGTGTTATCGATGCAATGAACATGAAATTAAGCAAACTCCGGAGCACGACAGAAGACAGGAGGGCCTGGCGTGATGTGGTCCATGGGGTTGCGAAGAGTCGGACTCGACTGTGCGACTGAACAACAACAATGCAACTTTTTGTTTTAGGACCATTTTATTTTCTTAACTCACCCTGTTTAAAGATATAGAAAACTGTCTTACCTGCAACCAACTAAAGCCTGAAGAAAACTACATAAACAATTGTCATCAAACCCAATTGTCTAAAAGGTCTGGAAGAGACAAATTTGTCACTTTCATCTACCCACTCACCTCATTAGCTTACACTTGTGTGTGACTCAACTGCTTTGCAGCATTTTCCCAAGAAACTCCCAAATTTCCCAATTTATAAAAACTAGCCTTGATACCACATAATAACTAAGCAGGTGAATCCCAGCAATGTTTTTGCATACAGGATTGCACAACATAATTAGTTCTCTCTAGCAGAGGCAGCAGCACTCTGGGAGAAAGAGTTGAAATCTTATTACAGATATTATTTAAGCACAAGCCTCTCAATTTAGAGAAGAGCTGTAGCTTAGAGACAGAACACATGTGTTGCATACAGGAGGTCCTGGGTTCAGACCCCAGCATCTCCAGTTAAGAGGCTCAGACAATCTGTAATGGGAAAAACCTGAGAACCTCTGCCTGTCAGCATAAACATCAGTTTTAAAAAAAAAAAAAAATTACAACCATACCAATCTTGATAGACCAGTGGTCTGATTCAGTATTACGCAGATTCATGTGTTCCCCCAAAATGATAACTCTGTTCTCTTTGTGAAGAGTATTTTGGACTTTTATTGCCACACAGTCAGGGCTTTTTTTCTGGGGGAACACACTAGGACGGAGTTTCAGAACCTCTTCAACAAAATGCTTTTTAAAATTTTTATAAGTTCATGAGTTTTCAGTACACAGGTTGAAAACTTCATTTCCCTCTTGATAGTTCAGCACCTCTTTTTCAGACACACATAAAAAGCCCTGTACACAGTCACTCAGTGAGCAAAGGCTCTTTCTGCACTAACAGTGCACTGTAGCTTACTCTGGAGAATCTGAGCAGTCAAGCCTTCAAGGTTAACTTCGTATTTTGTGTCCCTGCCCTCTGCATTGTTCTTTTTTCTCCAGTTTTATTTTTGTGTATGCATTCTGTATCTACAACAAAAACCCACATTTTATTTTTGGTTAACGTCTCTCGTGACCTGTGGAGGGGGCGTCCAATTGCCACCGACTTGGCCAAGTGTGTGAGCAAGGGATGGGGCACACTGCATCCTCCCCTTTCTCTCCTCTCCCCTTTGGCTAGCTGCCGCTGGGCTACTCCAAGCATGCACGAGCCATGGGGAGACACTGGCTGGCTGGTCTGTCAGGAGGGATGGCATCCCAAGGGTTTTAAATTTTTTTAAAAAACGACAAATGGGCCCTCAGGCCTCTCCCATTGTTTCCAGTGGGCAATCCTGTCATTCCTTTTAATACACCCCCCTTCAAGTTGTGTGCAGATTGGCTTTAGGGAAGGGGGAAAAGATCCCTCCCTAGGGTCCAATGTGCAAAGGAGGGGAAAGCTAGAAGCATCAAACTCACAGAGGACCTCCAAGTTAGTTACGGACCAGTGGAATTACAAGAAATTTTACAAAAAGGTTACAAAAACGAGGTAAGGTCTAAAGACTAGTTTAAAGCTTGAGGATGAACCATTTGGAATTTATGTATATAAAAAGCTTCCTTTTGTAGAAAAATTGTAGAGATATTGGTAACATTGTATGCATGTGGGTGAAATCAAAATAATACAACAAATTTAAAGTCTTCAGGGGCATGAGAATTGTTAATAAAGTGGTTTAACATTGGTGCTTCTTGGATTTTATTTTTTATTCAAGAAATATGTTCCTGAATATGGATTTTTATGGAAAAGGTGTTCATTCCTGAATAAGTCACATTTGCAGGTTACACAATCTACTATGTTTTTTGAATTGCAGTTTGTGTATTTGGGAAAGTTTGTGTTTTTTGAATAAGCACCCTTCAGTATATAGGATTCTCAGCATACAGACAGGAAAATCCCTGCCAGCTGTGAATCTTGTTAGGCTGAGTGCCACGCTTTTGAGAATTTGATTGGCAATTCCCGCTATTTTCTAAGAGGTAATGTCCTTGCTTATTGGGGACACGGTTTTACCTTTAAAACACTCTCTGTGTACCTAAACTTGGTAGATTTCTGCTGCCATCAGGAATTAAAAATTCCAAATCTCTCTCTTTTGGTAAAATGACCCAGGGTCTGAGCACTTCAGAGGACTATGTGGCCCTAAAGAAGGACTATTCTGATTTCTGGGATAAGTTTAAACACAAAATGATTGAATAAAGAACAAAATGGGTTTCTAGTTAATTTGAAATGTTGCTGATGAAAGGAACTTGTAAATATAACTGGCAAAGCTTGGTGTCACAAACAGTCTCTCAAATTCCCAAAACTCCACTCTGAAAGGCGTAGATACTCAATCTAAACTCTCTCTCATCTATGTAGCCACACAGGCTGAACTCTTTGTCTTATTCACACAGAATAGACTCAAAAACAGACTATGCTCTCTCTTCAAACTTCACACACAGAATCCCTCTCATAGACACCCCTCCTCCCACACTCTCAGTCATCAGCCAGTCACATCACACTTATCTCCCTCTATTACTCACCTTACAGTACTACAGATAAACTAAACATTTAAAGAAACAAACACACCAAAAATTGAAATCATTACAG